>NW_006399765.1:26570517-26571830 GCF_000299155.1 Elephantulus edwardii | reverse complement strand
CAGTCAGTGGCTTCCCTTTTTACCCTGTTGGAGAAGTTTTTGGATGTGCATAGGGATTTGAGTCTTAGAAGATCCCATTCATCTACGTTATCTTCTCCTTGTTGTAGGCCCTCTCTCTTTCAGAGGCTGTAAATGATACAGGAGTGATTACCCAACTGTCTCCTGCAGAGCTGCTAGAGGAGTCAAATCCCCAGCCTTTGGGTTGACAAAGCAAGTCCTTACCCACTGGGCCACCAGAGTTAACAATTATGGTTCAGAAAATTTTAGGGGCCATTCTACTGTCATGGGGTTGCTATCAATCAGAATCGATACAATGGCAATGGACTATTCTCTCCTAAAATGACCAGATTGGTTTTGTCTACACTAAAGCCCGAGAGTGACAGAGTTTGCTCAGTTACTAACCTGAAGGTTGGTGGTTCGACCCTGCCCAGTTGGGTTGCAGAAGAAAAGGCAGGCAATCTGCTTGCATCAGGATTGCAGCTGAAGAGTTCTATGGTCTCACACCTCACACGTGGGGGCCACCATGATTGAACTTGAATCCACAACAGCAGATTCGGGGATTTGGTTATCCTATGTTGAGTAGCTAAGTCTTTTCTTTCAGAGATTGCTATCTCCTGAAAGGATTCATTAACGATTTCTCAAGAGCTGGAAAAGCTGAGTCTTGTGTTTGTGTTAGAGCCTGGAGCCCAGATTTTATCCATGGGCTACTCAAAGGATGACTTAATTGCCCGAAAGGGATGTTAGCTTGTGTTTAGCTGGTGTTACACGGGCCAGCACAAATTAACTTGTTCGGTGTATTGTAGACTTCTCTCTTTCCCCTTGAAAAGGATCCACTTCACAATAGAAATAATCATCTTTTCTTACGAAATAATAAAACTTTAAAGTGGAGATTGTGGTTGTTAGGTGCCGTTGAGTTGAGTGCAACTCAGATCCTCAGAACAACAGACCTAAACCCTGTCCTATCCTGTGCTATCCCCCGTCATCTCTGATACACTTGAGCCTGTTGAAGCAGTTGTTGTGTTAATCCACCTTGGTGGGGGGGTCTTCTTCTCTTTCATCAGCCCTCCACCTTTGCAAGCGTGGTTCTCTTCTCCAAGGATTGGCCTTTCCTAGTAAGTAATACGCCCAAAATATGTGAGCTGACATTTCACCATCCTTGCCTCTAAAAAGCTCTCTGGCTGCACTTTTCTTAAGACATATATTTGTTCACTTGGCCGTCTGTGGAATATCCAGTGCTCTTCGCCAATACCACAGCGCAAAGGCATCAATTGTCTTCTGTCATCATGATATTATAAGTTGTTGTTGTTGTTGTT
>NW_006399765.1:26559849-26570417 GCF_000299155.1 Elephantulus edwardii | reverse complement strand
CCTATGAACGAAAGTCCTCAACACTTGTGTGACTTTCATCCTTCCTCCAGGTTCATAGGGTTTCCAGAGGCAAGCTATTTATGGAAGTGGATGCCACTCCTGCTCCCAAGTTTGTCTTAATTGGGGAGCTTCACCAAACACTGTCCACCATGAGTAACCATTATCGCATTTGACACATCAGTGTCACAGTGTTCAGCTTCACAGCAACCACGAGATACCTCTGTATGGTAAGATCTGTCATACAGATCTTAAAAGTAAGTGGTTTAAAAATCACAAGTCCCAAAAGACACTGTCTTGCACATTTGTTGGTGTTGCTAGGTGTCATCGAGTCAAGTACAACTAATAATGATGCTGTGAACAACAAACCTCAGCCCTGGCCTGAGCCATTCTCATTATTTCTGACACACTAGACCCCATTGCTGAAGTCACTGTGTCAATCCATCTCTTGAGGGTTTTCCTCGCCTTCACTGACCCTCCACCTTTCCAAGCATGATGTCCTTCTCTAAGGAGTAGCCTTGCCTACATAGTCAAAGTATGAAAGACAAAATTTTGCTATCTTTGCCTTCAAGGAGCACTGTGGCTGTATTTTGTCAAACACATCTCTATTTGTTCTTTTGGCAGTCCGTGTCGTGTTCAGTACTTTTCTCCAACACCACAACTCAAATTCTTCTTCTGTCATCTTTATTCTTTATTCAGCTCTCTGTTGCATAACGGGTGATTGAGAAGACCATGACTTGAATCAGGCACATCTTAGTCTTCAAAGTGACATCATTGCTCTTTGTCATTTTGGACAGATCCTGATAGCGGACTTGCCCAAGGCAACACGTCTCTTGATTTCCTGACTGCTGATACTGAGGGTCTTGATTGTTGATCCAAGAAAAATTAAATCTTTGACAGCTTTAATCCTTTCTCCATCTATCATCGTGTTGACGGTTGGTCCTGAGGTAAAGACCTTTGGGATGTTTTTGTACGTTTGGAAGGATGGTAACTGGTGCATCCTTTTTGGAAGACAATATGGAACCAATTACAAGGCCCAGGTGCCCACAGATGCTGGTGTCCTATTCCTTGAGATTTATGGGAGGTCCCTGGGTGGTGCAGGAGTTTAAGCACTGGGCTACTAGTTGAAAGTATGGAGGTTCAAAACACCCAGAAGCACCTCAGAAGACAGGCCAGTTGCACACTCATGTTTATTGCGGCTTTGTTTGCAATAGCAAAGAGCTGGAAACAATCCAAGTGCCCATCAACAAACAAATGGATAGAGAAGCTGTAGTATATTCACACAATAGAATACTATGCAGCACTGAAAAACAAGGAACTCATGAAATATTATGCAAAATGAGTGACCCTGGAGGACATTATGCTGAGTGAAATATCTCAGTCACAAAAGGACAAATATTGCACGGGGCCACTGTTGTAAAATAGGACTGACATCGGGGTTGAGGGAAGGCAGAGAAGGAGGGGAGGAATAATGTATACTGCATTGAAACAGATGAGGAAGAGAACTGTTTGAAAGGGACATATGATTTGGTATTCTAGTCCAGGATTCCAGAATGATGGCTGCACAGTGGAGTGGATTTGGGGGGAGGAATTGTATAACAATGAAAGAATTTTTGTTTTACTTTTCAAGGAGAAGAGTGAATTGGGAGGAGGGGATGGGCAGGAAGAAAAGTGCAACAGTGAATGAATGGAAACCCTAAGTCTTTGTAAACTTTCATTAAAATTAATTTTTTTTTAAAAAAAAAAGAAGACAGGGCGGGAGAATTGCTTCTCTGGAGCAGCTCTTTCATGGTCAGCTCTACTCCGTACATGTGGGGTCACCAGAAGGCAGCATCGACTTGGGGGGGCCACTACCAATAACTAGGGTCAGCCCGAGGAGAACATGGCACACGTGAGCAAGGCTGGATTGTACAGCTCAGTGCACACACAAGACCCAGAACTTATAGAGTGCCAACCCCCGGAAAGCCCCTGGTACGTGGACAAAGGGTCACACAAACCATGCCACCGCCAGTCTGTGCAATATTTCTGGTTGTTAGCCAAGATAGTCCTTGTTAAGGTCATAGGGAAAAGATCTATAGCGTATTGCAAGAATTGTGGAGAGTAGAATTCGATTTAGGTTCAATTACTGACTGTGTACATATATGTATATGAGAACGTGTAAGTGTGAAGGTATAAGTGTGGAGGTAGATAAATGTGTGTGAGAGTGTGTAAAATAAGTGTAGAAGGGAAATTTTCAAAACAATGAATTTCCTCTTTGGTGCAGTCAAATCTTCTTTTAAAATATTTTTCTCATTCATATATATGTGCTTCATGCATGTACATTGTGTTTTACACAGTTTCTCACTTACATTTTATTTCATTCCTTTATATTGTGGACTTCTTTCCTCTTATTATCATCTTACTAGTAACTTCTTTCATGAAAGCATGTAAGCCAGCTATTTCAAGCCCTATGTCTTAATATTCCCCTTTGAGGCATCAAATTTCTGATTTTCCCGTCCCTATCAGATGTAGTCAAATCTTTACAAAAACCACCAGGGCCAAATCTTGGGCAATTTTTATTTTCCTTGTACATTTCTTTCAAGATAAGCAAGGAAACTTAAACAATCAAAACACGTCTCCCTTTCCAAAGAATGAAGAATGTGTTAAGTAGGAGACAATCTGAGTGACAACTGAGTAGAAGGAAGGGAAACACAGAAGATGGAATGATGAAGTTTCTAAATGAAATTGTTGTTGCTGTTATGTGCCGTCAAGTCGCTTGCGACTCATAGCGACCATATGTGCAACATCCCTAAACCCTGCTCTATCCTGTGCCAATCGCACTGCCTCTGACACACCCATCCTGATTACCCCAGTCACTGAATCAATCCACCTCATAGAGGGCCTTCCCCTCCTGCGCTGTCCCTCCACCCTCCAGCATGATGTCCCTCTCCAAGGATCTGTCCCTCCTGGCCACATGTCCAAAGTATGTCAGACAAAGCCTCAGAATCCTTGCCTCCAAGGTGTATCTTAGCAGTCCATGGTACCCTCAATACTCTTCTCCAGCACCACAGCTCAAAGGCATCAATTCTCCTTCTATCCTCCCTAGTCATTGTCCAACTCTCTGATGCATAACAAGTGATTGCAAAGACCACGGCCTGCATCAGGCGCACCTTAGTCTCCAAGGAGACACCATTGCTCTTCAGTACTTTGGAGAGGTCCCTAACAGCAGACTTTCCCACGGCAATATGTCTTCTAATTTCCTGGCTGCTGGTGCCGAGAGTGTTGACTGTGGAGCCAAGCAAACTGTTGTGGCTTATTGTCAGGCATCTTCGAGGCGACTATGATGGTTCTTGGCGGCCCTGTGCACTACAGATCTTAACCCTGCTCAGTCCTGCACCGTTGTCACTGTCACCGTCTCTGATACACTGCACTCATCCGTTAGAGTCCCTGTGTCTGTCCATCCTATTAGAGGGTCTTCAGCTGTGGCCCCCTGAGGCCAGGTGGTCCTTCACTTACAATAAACAGATGCCGTTAGTACTTCATAAGCGTGGCATCTGTCCTTGAACCCAAGTGCCCCATGTCGTTACCCAGGACGGAAGGGTGGCAAGAAGATGGGGAGTCATCAGTGTCACACTGTCCAACCAGCAAACTGCTCCTTTCCCCCCCTTTTTCTTGCAAGCTCAAGCTACTGTTTCCAAGGCCTTCTGTCCTTTGTGACCCATCCTTTGAAGGCGCAGCTGCACCCAACCACAGGCTGCAGATGAAAAATAAATGAGCTATGTGCTGGTCACTCACCTGTTTTCGTTACTGGAGTCTAACAGCTAACGTACAGTTACATTTCTTCTGTTTATTTCTTTTAAAATTGTATTTGTCATGTTAATGTTGTTGAGGATGTACACATCAAACAAATTCAAGTTTCTCCACATTCACTGGACTTTGATGACAGTCTGCAAATCCTACAACCAGACTCTTCTGAGTGGAAGTTGATTCAAACCCTCATTAACATAAACTTCCTGCTCTCCAAGCTGCCTATCTCGAGACCTCTGGTGGCTAAGTGGTAAGGAATTGCACTGCTGATACAAAGACACCTAGTTCAAACCCACTGGCTGCTCCAGGGGCAATCTTCTCCCCTGCGATTTACCACCTCTGAAAACCCACAGGAAAGTCAGCTATGGGTTGGTTTTGACACAACAACAACAAGCTGCCTAGTTCATTTTTCAAGTTACTATTATCATTTGATCCCATATAGATCTCTCTTGAAAGAAAATAATGCTCAAGGTAGACCTTTTTTTTTTACCATTACACTAAACTGCCAATAGTTTGGCATTAAACTATTTGGTTTTAAGAAGACTTCAGAGGCTATACTGAAAGTCTGAAAATTATCTCAAGACAAGAGTTTTGTGAATTAATACAGCCATGTCTCTAGAAGTCTATTGTTCTTGTTCTGTGCCATCAAGTCAGAACGACACAGAGATGACCCTCCAGTGGGTTTTCAGACACTAAAGTACATGGGAAGTGACTGCCCATCTTTTCTGCACCGAGCAGTCTGTGAATTCAAACCATATGCCTTTGGGTTTACAGCAGCTCCTTACCACCCCGTCACTCTAGATTTCCCTTGGAATTAGAATTGAAATGTTTCTACTTTTTTCTCCCTTTGATTCTCCTATAGAAACTTTGGTCAAAATGTTCACTAATGGCAGCTGGGTCCCATCCCGTTCTTCTGGTTTCATGCACAGAGTTCATAAAGGCAGCTCATCACACATTCCTTATTTCCGCCTGTCCCTGACACGCCTCCTTCTTCTGTTGCTCCAGGCAAAGAGAGGCCATTTCTGGATCTCTGATGGAATGCAGATGAGTCTCCAGAAAGTCCAGTTGACTTTCCTGTACATAGAGCCGTTAGCTTTCCAAGCTGTGTGCCATGATGTGAAATAAGTGCTAGAACACAGAGCAAGAATGCCAAATTACAACAGGAAATGCTGGGTTACAGAAAATGAAATGGTTTTCTGTCCTAGAGACCTTGTTGTGTTCTGTCAAGTTGATTTTTAATGCACAGGGACCTCAAGGGACAGTGTAGAAGCATCCTGGAAGGTTTCTTGATCTTTATAAGAGCTAATTGCTTCAGTTTGTTTGTTTGTTTGTTTGTTTTCCACTCCTTAGAATTCCTTCAATTCTTTATCTCTTTTCCACAAGTAGATAGATCTCCGTTTGTGTTTCTATCTCCAACAAACCCCCTGATGTATTTTGCACACCTGGCTAGTCACAGGTACAATATGCATACCAGCAAAATTGTGGTTGGAGCCCTTTAACTGGGCATACAAGCGCTCACGTTCAAAGGGCCATGTTAAATGATTAGCTGTTTAACCACTCGGAAGGTCTTTCCCCCTCCCCAACACTGTGGAGCCAACAGATGGATTCAAACCACTCCAAAACTCATCTTCACGTCTGCTGAGTCTAGTCAGGTCCCACTCCTAATGGTCCTCCACGGCTGTTATTGCAGTGGGAGGAATCTGTCCATCTCCCTCCTAAGGATGAGCTGCTGTATTCGAACCACCAGAGACTTAATCTCTCCATTAGCATCATGACACCCTACGACTAGACCACCACAGTTCCTTCTGAATGACTGCAGTCAACGAAGTCTTAAAAAGTCAAAGACTGAGAAAAACTGCATAAATTGTGTATACTGCACTGAAACAGATGAGGGAGAGAATAATTTAAAAGCAGCGATGTGTGATAGGGTATTATGGTTATCACAAGAGTCCACAATTAAGGTTGCATAGTGGAATGTACTTGGGGCAGTGGGAGGGGTGTGGGAGGGATTGTATACTCGGGAGAGACTGTTTACTTTACTTTTCCAAGAGAGGAGCGAACTGGAGTGGGGGTAGGGCTGGGCGGGGAGAGAAGTGCAGCAATGAATGAATGGAAATCCAAAATCTCTGTAAATGTTCATTAAAATTATTTTGAAAAAATTTTTTTAAAAAGTCAAAGCAAAAAAGAGCACAAACTCTGTGTTGTTGTCAGGGACCATGTCGCTGAACTCCCAGCAGGGGATGTGCTCAATGAATGTGGTAGATGAATAAAAGAGTAAATAAAATCTGTCTCAGCTGTTGTGCGGATTGAGTGTTAGCCATCCTTTGCTTTATGAAAAGATGTGGGTGAAAGTTCCCCCTTCGTTTGCCGAGTGGTTAAATAGCTAATCATTTAACATGGCCCTTTTGACGTGAGCACTTGTATGCCCAGTTAAAGGGCTCCAACCACAATTTTGCTGGTATGCATATTGTCCCTGTGACTAACCAAGTGTGCAAAATATATCAAGGGGTTTGTTGGTGATAGAAACACAAACGGAGATCTATCTACTTGTGGAAATGAGATAAGAATTGAAGGAATTCTAAGGAGTGGAAAGCAAACCAAAAAAAAATGAAACAATTATATCGTTTTATTCTTAAGGCTTTGAGAACAGGTTGTGGGGGTGGGAAATGGGTTTTTCCTTTTTATTTTCTGTATTTTTTTTAATCTAGTACAAGGGGCTTCGTCTGGCATACTTTGGACATGTTGTAAGGAGAGACCGGTCCTTGGAGAGGGACATCATGCTTGGGAGGGTGGAGGGACAGCGCAGGAGGGGAAGACCCTCTATGAGGTGGATTGATTCAGTGACTGGGGTAATCGGGGTGGGTGTGTCAGAGGCCATGCGATTGGCACAGGATAGAGCAGGGTTTAGGGCTGTTGTACATAGGGTCGCTATGAGTCGCAAACGACTCAATGGCACATAACAACAACAACAACAGTACAAGATCTGGCCAGCCAGCTTTTACTATTACTCAGTATATTGGTTCACTTTTGTGTAACAAATCACCTCCAAATTTCGTGGTGCTAAATTTTTCTTTAAGCTCTTATTCTTCTTGAAAGAGCCTTGGTAGCATTGTGCATAATGTCAGACTGCTAACTGAAAGGTCAGAAGTTCAAATCCACCTAATAACTCATGGGAGAAATATAAACAAGCTTCTCCCATAAACGCACATAACAACAACAACAACAACTCCCATAAAGACTTGCAGCCTCAGAAACCCAACAGAGCATCACTATGAGTTTGAATCAACTCAGAGGCAGTGGACTTTGAGGTTATTCTTCCAGAGAAGCTCTGGTAGCATAATAGTTAAGCACTAGGCTATTAACCAAGAGGTCAGTGGTTCAAACACATCAGCTTCTCTGAGGAAGAAGATGAGGTAGGCTGCTTCCACGAAGACTACAGTCTTGGAAAATCTATAGGGCGGCTCTACACTCTCTTGTTTTGTTTTGTTTTGGTTTTATTTGTTTTGTTGGGTTTTTTTTTCAGTTCAAACACTTATATACCCTTTATTTTATAAAAATTACAAAATTCACAATGTAACCAAACATTCCCACCTCCTCCTTGTAATTATCATTTCTTTCCACTACTCCTTTTATCCTGTGTCTTCCTGTCTTCTGGCCTTGACCCTTGGGAAAATGCTGGGGTTTTGACCTTAAATGGTTGGTTATTCTGAGGAGGGAACGCCTCCCTGGTGTTCCCTGTATAGACCAGTCTGTAGTTTGGCTGAACCACAACGGTGAGCTTTGTTTCAGGTGTGAAGGGAAAATAAAGGTCATAGTCTTAGGGGTGCCACCAGACTTGTAAACTTGGCCTTTTTTTAGTTCTGTTCCACCTTTTTCCTCTATCCAAGATCTACTGTGATGGGGAGGTCAGCGGTGGTGGCCAGGCATATTCTAGTTCTTTTGGTCACCAGGTCCTGGAAGCTGAGGTTGGAGTGGAGAAGTGTGAGTCTTTAGATCTGGGCTCGCCCGGGCCCTCCAACTCCACCACCTCGCAGAGGTAGGTCCTTCAGCGTTCAGATGGTCCTTCTTTGGGAAACTTCCCTGACTCTGTTTCGTCCATCACTGAGAGTCCCCTTCATGGCAGTCCCCACTCTACAGTTCTCTGCTCATCTGTGAGCCTAAGATATACTCCACCCACCACCGAGAACTCCAGGGAGGGCAGTGTCTCTCAGTGCACAGACCAGGCAGCCAAGGTGACAAAGCTCAAGCTGGCTGAGCTCTGCAGCAAAGGAGCAGAAATGGCAAGGGCAGCCCCACCAGGCTGGGAAGGTGGGCCTCTCCCCCAGCCCAGCCCCTCACCCCGTCCTCCAGAGGCTCAAGGTAGAGCTCGTCTCTGATGCGAGACAGGGAGTGGACAGCCTTGCCCGGTACTCATGCTGCCCAGCCCCACCCCAGGCTGAACCTGCAGGCCCATCCGTGAAGGTCCCCCCCATTTGGCACTGTAGAGCAGGTGGTTGTGTGGGTCTGGGTTGGATGTATTGACTGTCTTCTTTATGGAAGCAGATATTGGCACCCCCCCCCAGCTCCACCCGGGTCTTTCTCTGCAGAGCCACTGGGTGGCTTTGAACCACCAGCATTTCAGTTAGCGGCTTAGTGCTTGTACCACAGGGCTCCTCTGGAGAGAGACTGAGTCAACATCATATACTTACTATCTTGATGCTTAGGCTAAACCCACTCCCAATACAACTAGAGAATTGCGGCGACCACCCCCGTGACCGGGCTCTTCTGAAAGCAGAGACGAAGGCTGGTGGTGCAGTGGTGAAACACTCAGCTGCTGTACACAAAGCCATCAGCAGAGACCCACCAGCTGCTCTGTGTGGAGAAAGACGTGGCACGTGGCTTCTGTAAAGATTACAGCCCTGGGAGCGTGGAATTCACTTGAGGACAATAGGTTTGGTTTGATTTCAATCCAGAAAACTCCAAAGACAATATTCTTTGCTCTGAAGTATGTGCATTATGGTCTCCATTTCTCCTTCACTTTGACTACAAACGGGTTAAAACAGTGTATGTACTGCATCATTCATTCAACAAATAATTTTTTTTGGTTTGGTTGTTTTTGTTTGTTTTATTCCTCTCCCTTCCCAGCCCCCCCCCACCATGTACCATCAAATCAGATTCAACTGGCACAGGAGGAGACTGCCCCTCCTTCTCCAGGGGAGCGTCTGGTGGATTCGAACCACATGCCTTCAGGATTGCAGCACAGCTTCTTGCCACGAGGCCACGAGAGCTCCCCTTCAACAAATAGCTTTTCTCTTCTGTCTTGTGCGTTACGCTGAACATCAGTCTGTCAGAAATGACTCCTAGCTGACCCTCCCCTGGGTTTCTGAGGAGGCTGCAAATCACACAGGAAGAGACTGTCTGCCTTCTTCCTATCGAGTTCGAGTTAGGGCCCAACTCCCTGCTGGCTGGGCTGCGGCACCTGTTAGGGCTACAGCAGTGAGCAACACACAACAACAGGCGGCTCACAGGAGTGGACATTTCCAGCTGAATGGGCAGTTTCCACAGTAAATAAGAAAACCACAAATGGTGTGAAGAAAGTGAAGATGCCGTATAAAAGCACCATATATTCCATCTGTAATGTCCTACAGATGTGTTTCCTATGTGAAAGCCAATCTCTGAGATAATCCTTGTCCTTTTTTCCCCCTTTAACAGCAGCAAATGCTGAGGACTCTGTGTTTGTTCCACTCAGATTGACAAATGTATGTTGAATGCCAACAAACCAGGATGAGAACAAAGGCAAAGAGTACCGAGGAAGCACATTATTTAAAATACTAGGAAGCACATTATTTTTTTTTATTTTTATTTTATTATTTGTGTGTGTGTGTGTGTGCGTGCGTGCGTGCGCGCGTACCGTCAAATCAAATCTGACTGGTACAGGAGGAGATTGCCCCTCTTTCTCCAGCAGAGCATCTGGTGGATTTGAACCTCCTACCTCTGGGATTGCAGTGAAGTTTCTTGCCACTAGGCCACCAGAGCTCCCTTGAGGAAGCACATTATTTAATATACCGTGGTAGTGCCTTGATCAGGAAGCCCTGGGGCCCACCAGTTTGAACCCACGCAGAGGTTCAGGGTTCAGTCCGCAGGAGGAACCCCTGGCAATTTGCTCCCATAAAGATCACAGTCTCAGGAGCCGTTCAGGCAGTTCCACTCTGTCACTGGCTCCATGACCCCCATCCACAGTCTCTTAACGGAAGTAACTATAGGTGGTTATGGGAATAGACATACTTTCGTGAAATTTCTGAGCTGTTTTTAAAAGTATGGAAAGGAATTCATCTCCTTATACACTTTAGTATTCAAACTGGAGTAATTCGAATTACTCCTCAGTAATTTGGAGACATCTCTGACAGTAGACTTACCCAGTACATGATGTTTCCTGATCTCCTGACTGTTGATAAGAAGGGTCTTGATTGTGGATTCCAATGAGATGAAATCATTGACACCTTAAGTCTTTTTATCCATCTGTCATGATGCGGCTAATCAGTTTAGTGATCAGGAATTTTGTCTTCTCAAGGTTGAGATACAATCTATATTGAAGGCTGTTGTCTTTGATCTTTGGCAGCAAGCATTTTAAGACCTCCTATTTTCAGCAAATTAAAAGGCGCATTGCAATGGTAAAGTCTGCTGTTAGGGACCTCTCCAACGTGCTGAAGAGCAATGGTGTCTCTTTGGAGACTAAGGTGCGTCTGATACAGGCCCTGGTCTTCGCAATCACTTGTTATGCATCATAGAGTTGGACAATGACCAAG
>NW_006399765.1:26558832-26559419 GCF_000299155.1 Elephantulus edwardii | reverse complement strand
AACAACAACAACATTTTCAGCAAACAAGGTTGTGTCATTTGCGTAATGTAGGTTGTTGTGAGTCTTCCTTCTGGTGCCACATTCTTCAGAGAGCTGCTCGAGTAATTTACTCAGTGTATGGACTGAATAAGTTTGGAGAAAGGATACAACCCTGAAGTATGCTTTTCCTCATTTCAAACCAGTGTTCCATTGCTCGTTTGGACAACAGCATCTTGATCAAGGCAGAGATTTCATAAGAGCATAACTATGTATTCTGGGATTCTGATTCTTCTCAATACAGCCATTGAAAACCATGTGGAACCCTGGTGGTTGCAGGGGTTAAAGTCTGACTGCTTAAAATCAGTGTCTGACATGCGTGGAGCAGCCATGAGTCGGAATTGACCTGATAGCAGTTGTTTTGTTGTAGTTTATATTAATTTATTTTTTTTTCATTGCCAAGACTGTTCATGTTGTTGTTGTTATGAGTCGCCTGCAACTCATAACAACCTTGTGTACAACAGCCCTAAACTCTGCTCTATCCCGTGCCAATCTCACTGTCTCAAATACACCTACCCCCATTTCCCCAGACACTGAATCAATCCACCTCA
>NW_006399765.1:26548288-26558597 GCF_000299155.1 Elephantulus edwardii | reverse complement strand
CTTGGTCATTGTCCAACTCTCTGACGTGTAACTAGTGATTGCAAAAGACCATGGCCTGTATCAAGTGCACCTTAGTCTCCAGAGTGACACGATTGCTCTTCAGTACTTTGGAGAGGTCTCTAACAGCAGAGTTTCCCATAGCAATACATCTTTTAACTTCCTGGATGCTGGTGCCAAGAGTCTTGACTACAGAACCAAGCCAACGAAAGCTGTTAACAATTTCAATCTCTTCAGCATCCATCCTATGTTGCCAATCGGTCCAGTGGTGAAACTCTTTGTCTTCCTGATATTGAAACTCAATCCATGTTGAAGGCTGAATTCCTTAACCCTCTGCAGCAAGAGCTTCAGGTCCTCTTCAATTTCAGCAAGCAGGGTTGTGTCATCTGCATAATGCAGGTGGTTGATGAAGCTACCTCCAATCCTGATGCCACACTTCTCCTCTTACAGCCATAGTAGAACAAATTTTACACACACAATTCAGGGTAACTGACTGTTTGAAGAACAACATAGACAGCAAGCAAGAGCCAGGAGGCCAACAACTGCATGATATTAGAGGCTGAAATGGGGAAAGGTGGGGTTCTTTGACATCCCAAATTATAAAACCCCAAGTGGATGTTTTCCATAAATGCTCTTTCTATCTACCTAGGACAACATAGTGGTGAACCTCAAGTTTAGAATACCAAAGGCTACACTTGAGCTGACTCTGAAAGCCACGTGTAACGCCAAAATCAAACATCTCTCATTGAAACCTTTTCCTGAGAATCATTTCTACACAAAGGCTCTCAGCTGCAGAATCAGTCCTACAACTTTGTTTGCATAAAGAGTCACTCATTAAAGAAAAGACAGCCATCTTCGATCTGACTTGACAAAACAAAAAAAGAGTGAGAGAGAGATCTAATCAAACAATAAGATCTATAGGCAAAAAGGAGGGGAGAGGTCAAGCATCTTTGAGCCACATCAAATGTATAAAAGAGAAAATAAGTCATTTGAAAAGTAACGCAAAGCAGACAGTGATAGAAAAACCTCTGTTGAGTAAGTGAAACCACATGTTGACTGGACAGGAGTTTCTGAGACACAATTACAGGTCATTTCGTGTACAAACATCTCATTCAGCACTGAGAAGCTTGAATTATCGGCACCGTTCCTGGCCACCGTAGGACAGGTGTGCTGGCCTGGCACAATCCAAGAAGGTGCCCCAAACAGAAGAGAAAGTGATGCCCCAAAGAACGGAAGCTGAGACTCTAACCACCTCCAGGAAAGGTCCAGCACTGGATCTCACCACTTCCTGTCTTGCAGTCAGAGAGAACTGCAGTGGAGTGACAGAGCAGTGCAACTGTAGTACAACTAAGAAAACAACAGCTGAGCTTGTAAATCCTTGCTAATCCAAAAACCCGCAGCCAGGTGGCTTAGCACAGTGGCTGTAACAATAGGCTGGTGAGGATGGTGCAGGATAGCGCAAGGTTCAGGTCTGTTATTCACAGGGCCACTGCGAATCCTAGCCGATTCTGTGGCATCTAACAACAGTCCAAAGCCAATACTCCTATGAAAGAGCTTGGGTGTTACAATGATTAAGTGCTTGGCTGCTAACCGAAAGACTGATGCTTCAAATAGGTCTCACGAACTTTGGGTGTGTTATCAGGAACAACCAATCCCTGGGGAAGGACATAATGTTTGGTAAAATAGAGGGTCTGTGACTAAAGAAACCATAACTGCCACCCACCCAAGCAGATATATGCACACTCATGTTTATTGCAGCTTTGCTCACAATAGCAAAGAGCTGGAAACAACCCAGGTGCCCATCAACAAATGAACAGATAGAGAAGCTGTGGTATATTCACACAATGGAATACTATGCAGCATTGAAAAACAAGGAATTCATGGAATATTATGTAAAATGGGTGACCCTGGAGGAATTTATGCTGAGTGAAATATCTCAGTCACAAAAGGACAAATATTGCATAGGGCCAGCCACTGTTGTAAAACAGGACTGACATCGGGGTTGAGGGAAGACAGAAAAGGAGGGGAAGAATGATGTATACTGCATTGAAACAGATGAAGGAGAGAACTGTTTAAAAGGGATCTGTAACTAGGTATTATTGTCATGACAGGAGTCCAGAATGAAGGCTGCGCAGTGGAGTGGAATTGGAGGGAAGGATTGCATAACAATAAAAGAATTTTTATTTTACTTTCCAGGGAGAAGAGTGATTTGGGGGACGGGGGTGGACAGGGAGAAAAGTGCAACAATAAATGACTGGAAACCTTAAGTCTCTGTAAACTTTCATTAAAATGAATTTTAAAAACAAATAGAGGGTCTGTGGAAAAGAAGACCTTCAGTGAGACGGACTGACAGGATTACAACAGTGTGCTCACACAGTAAGAATTGTGAGCTTCACACAGGACAGTGTCGTCCATGGACTCACTAGGATTCAAAAGCACCTGACAACAAAAATGATATTAAATTCTAGTTTCTATTTCTCTAAATACATTTTTATTTGAGTGAGGCTTTCCAATTCATAATTGATTTTTTCACTCACTCTTTTGTAATCATCTTGTTTTATAACATTATTTATTAGAGCATTTCATAATAATGTATAATCAAGCCCATCTTGGGTATTGACTTTCCCTTTGATGTAAATAAAGTTTTATTGGAACGTGCCCTTGCTTGTTCATTGACACATTGTCTGTAGCTGCTTTTGTGTTACAATAGGAGGCTTGAATAGATGTAATAGAGACTATAGGGTCCTCTAGTGGCCTAGGGGGTAAGGAGTTGTGCTGCCATCCTAAAGGTAGCTGGTTTGAATCCACCAAGTGCTCCTTGGGAGAAAGATGAGCAGTCTCTACCATGCTATTTGCTGCCTCTGAAAACCAGCTGGAGGGGTTCCAACTCCATGTGCAGGGCAAGCACAGCAGAGACTATAAGAAGCCCTGGTGGCACAGTGTCTTATACTATGGGCTGCTAACCAAAAGGTCAGTTGTGTGGATCCACAAGCCACTTTGCAGAAGAAAGCGAGGCAATCTCCTTGCATCAGGATAGTAGCCTTGGGAACCCAATGGAGGGTCATTGTACCGTCAGCAGGAAGCAGTTGGATTCTGGACAGTCAGTTCTCTTGATTTAGTTGAAAGGTGGGTGTATGCAGGTTGTTTGGTTCATTGGTTGGTTGTTTTCCGTTCACAGTCTTGTGTGAGCTGATTGGTCGCCTGGATTTAGCAAACAATCAGCTGTGGGCTGAAAGCCTCTTGTTTGAGTCAATCAGGACCTTGTGGGCTGGCCTTTGTATTTGAAAGTCCGTTGGGCCCTGTGGAAGTCTCCAGTTTGGAGGCTCATGTGTGAAAAAGAATAGAAGGGTCACAAGGAGTCAGAATAGACTTGAAAGCAACGAGATTTTGGTAATTAGTGGAGGCTGTAAGAACCCAGGTGATGTACTGGTTAAAATACATAGCCTTAAATAAAAAAGGTTGGTGGTTTGAATCCCTTCAGTGACTGTCTAGGAGCAGGACTGTGGGGGACAATTCTATTGCCACAAAAGGTCCCTGTGAGTCAACAAAATTGACTCAATGGCACCTCCGGAGAGCGACACCCTCCAGGAGCCCCAGATCTGAGCCTCCAGGAGGTGTGGGTTCCCCCGCTGGCCTCCAGGCAGGTACTGCCCTGCCGCAGATCCGCACTTGGAAATGTCTCTCTGTGCCAGACCCAGCGGAAGCAGGAGTGATGAGAAAGTGACATTTTCAAAATGCTTTTGGCCGGGCCAGGCTGTCGCCTTTGCCCATACTCTTCTGAGACGGGATGTGCCCCAGGAAGACTTCAAAGTCTCCTTCGCGAAAGGAAAAAGGGCATCTCGAAAGCTCGTCTCAGAATGAGACAGAAACAAATGAGTCGGTTTGAAAGAGAAGTAAATCTTGTGAGCAGTGAAGGCGGATCAAAGCCAGGCGCATGGGAACCGGAGAGCGAGCCTGTTCCACTGGGACGTGACTCTAAGGTTTCCGAGTCCTGGTGGTGGTGACAGTGAGCAGAGGGTAACGGAGAAGTGGCTCTGCCTTCCAGAAAGTCACGTGATCTCGGCGTCTGTCTGTCTGTCTGTCTGTCTGTCTGTGGCTTCCAACCCCCCTGGCTTCCTCCTGAGCACCCCACACCTCCCAGGGCCACCGCAGTGTCCCTGCTGCTGGCTGCAATCTGGAACCCTGGGGGGGTGCAGGTGTGTTTGGGGGTGCAGAGGGGGGTGGGGCAGGAAATGGCGATCCCGGGACGCGCCCCACCCCCGCCCTGCCACGTGCCCCTTCCCTTGCAGCCCCGGCTGGCCAGCAGCACATGAGATCTTGGGGAAGTTCCTGTATCAGAATTATTCAAGTAGTACCTGAATACATTCTCCTTGTTGGAAACGAATAAAAGGAAGAAAGAGTAATTGAAAAGAAAGAATAATTGCACAGACAATTGAATTCTATCAAGGTTGAAATGGGTGGGTCTCACGTCTCCCCTGTGCCCCACCTCCATCTGCCAGTGTGATTTTCAACCTGATGTGTACCCGCTGGACAACAAAGCATAGATAGACAGAAAGATAGAAAGATAGAAAGATAGAAAGATAGATAGATAGATAGATAGATAGATAGTTGTTCTCTAGAGACAGAGAGAAAAAAATGGGGTCTGTAAAGGGAGATGGAGCGGGGGAATATAAAAGACCTAGAAGCAAACAATACCTCCGATCAATAAAATCCATCTCTGTTCTCAAAACTCATAGCTGACCCTCCAGCTGGTCTCTGAGGCTGTAAATCGCAAGGGAGGAGACTGCCCATCTTTCACCCTGGAGTGTGCAGCTGCTAGTGGATTCGAACCCCCAGAGAGGAGGAGGGTTTAGGTTGGCAGCCTGGCTCTGTGGACGAGGCTCCCAGAGGTTCCTAACCGATTCTTAGCAGAGTTCAACAAAGTTCGGAAACCCTGAATCAGCATGAGAAAAATTAAGATGGGAGGCACAATAAACCACTTACCCTCTGCTCATTGTCACTGTTTTGATCAGAAATCAAAACAGACATAACCATGCTCATATTTTTTTTTTTTTTCAAAATAGTGGCCTAGAGGCAAGAAGCTGCACTGCAATCCCAGAGGTGAGTGGTTCGAACCCACAAGATGCTCTGCTAGAGAAGGAAGGGCAATCTCCTCCCGTACCAGTCAGATCCAATTTGACTGTACACACACACAAAAATAACAACAATTTTTAAAAATATGTATCTTAAAGCTCTCTTGTTGACATACACCTACCTGCCTTTGAATCAGAAATCTCGTTGTGTCTAGAAGAAAAATTACCAAAATTACTCCAATCAGGTGTTCTATTTACACCTGTGAATTGTCTTTACCAGTTGGCCTCCACTGAGGATACATTTGTATCCAATGTAGACAATAGTGGGGGAAGTCAGCTCCTTTCTCATGGAATTATTCTTTAAAAGGCAAGATGGGTCCAAGGGCCTAGAATGTCAACATCTCAAAATAGGCTCCTTTAGAAGTTAGTATACCAAATCCCTGCAGCAAGGGCGTGTGTATATGATGACATAACAGTCCTCAAGAGCCACTAATTTTAATAGTTTCCTTAAAAATGTATGTTGCTGTGTACCAGTGAGTTGGAATGGTCCCGTAGCTGATCCTCTAGTGGGTTTTCAGAGGTAGTAAATCACAAGGGTTGAGACTCTCATCAGTCTCCCATGGAGCAGCTGGTGGATTTGAACTGTGTGCCTCTGGGCTGGCAGCGCAGTCATTAAGTGTTGCCTCATAGCCACCCTGTGGGACAGAGTCAAACTGCGCTGTAGAGCTTCTAGACAGTAAAACCTTGAATGAGCAGACTACACCCCCTTTCCTGTTTGAAGTAGCTGCTAGGTTTGAAAAGATGAGTTTTCTCTTAGCAGCTCAAAGTGTAGCTCTCTGTGAAACCAGGGCTCTGAGTTATCACAATAAAGAATTAAACAGAGAGAGGGAGAACAGAAAAGCGAGAACTAGGATTGTGTTCATTGAGGAGCCAATGCAAACCTGGAGTTTCATTTAATCATTTTAAATTTTAAAAGAAATTGAATTAATAGCTTGAGATGGGAAAGCAAACAAACAAGCTTATGAGTCCAGTTCTAGGAGAGAGAAGCTTGTTGTTCTTAAAAGAGAAAAAAAAAAATCAAGCCTTTGAAGGGAAAAGCAATATTCAATGAATATACTTGTTGCTGTTATGTGCCTGCAACTCATAGCAGGCCTATATACAATAGCTCTGAACCCTGATCTATCCTAAACCAGTCTCACTGGCTCCAACACACCTATCTTCATTACCCCAGTTACTGTGTCAATTCATCTCATCGGGGTCTTCCTCTCCTGCACTGTCCCTCCATCCTTCCATGCATGATGTCCTTCTTCAAGGACTGGTCCCTCCTGGACATGTGCCCAAAGTATGTGAGACAGAGCTTCAAAATCCCAACCTCCCAGGAGAAACTTGGTTTCTCCAAAACAGATCTGTTTGTTCTCTTGAAGTCCATGGTATGTATGTTCAATATTCTTCTTCAACACCACAACTCAACCATATTCTGTCATTGTTAATTATTGTTAGCTTTCTGCTGTATAGGAAGAAATTGCAAAGGCCATGGCCTATATCAGGCCCACCTTGGTCTCTAGACTGACATCGTTGCTCCTCAGCAGTCTGAAGAGGCTCTTGACAGCAGATGTTCCCGGTGCAATTTGTCTTTTGATTTCCTGGCTGCTGGTGGCAAGAGTGTTGATTGTGGAACCAACTAAACTGAAACTGTTAACAATCTTAGTCTCGTCACCATCTATCACAGTGCTGCCAATTATTCCAGTGACAAGAATCTTCGTCTTCTTTTTGTTGTTGTTTTTTCTTATTTCTTTTTATTTTGCTGAGATTAATTATACCAGGTACCTATTATTTCATAATTCTTTAAGTCCTGTTCTATTCAACATTAAATTACTAGTATTATTTCACTTATACTCCTTGTGGAAGGTTTTTTTGTTTTGTTTTGTTTTGTTTTGTTTGTTTGTTTTTCGGGGTTTTTAATTTCATTTTCTGCTAGTTTATTTGCAAAATTCGAATACATTGTGTTCAAGAACAAATTCTTTCAATTTCCCTCACTCCCCCTCCCATCAAATTGGACAACCAATGATTAATCCTCCCCTCCCTCTGCACACCTTCATGCCCCTGCTTCCAACCTCTCACACCCCTCTGGGATCCTTATACTCATTCTATAATAATTCCACATGACCCAGCTTTTCCACTACTTGGAATATACCCTGAGAATGTGAGAACTGAGGCACAAACTAAGTTTTGTACACCAATGTTCATAGCAGCATTAGTCACCATCACAAGAACATGGAAACAGCCCAAACGTCCAACCACAAACGAATGGATTGAGAAGTGATTGTGCATTCACACAATGGAATACTATGCAGCACGCAAGATTTTTTTAATTATTACCTAACTTAAGAGGGACTAGATAGTATTATGCTGAGTGAACTAACACAGTCTCACAAGAGTAAATATTATATAAAACCATTATTGTAGAGAATCTTTATCTTCTTGATGTAGAGCTTCAATTCACACTGAAGACTACAGTTCTTGACTTTCTGCAGCAAGGGCTTCAGGTCCTCCTCAGTTTCAGGAAGCAAGGTTGTGTCATCCGCATAACACAAGTTGTTGATGAGTCTTTCTCCAATCCTGATGCCACATTCCTCCTCATAAAGCCAAATATATATGTATAAATATATATAAATAAATTTATAGAAATATAAATATATTTTTGGAAGCAGGAGTGGCATCCACTTCCTAATCAACATGCCTCTGAACTCTATGAACTTTGCTACATATCAATAGTTATATAAAAGCTTCAGGCCTTTTGTCCACAGTTTTGCTATGAGTCATGCTTGGCTGGATGGTAATCAACAACAACATAAATATATTAGCAAATTTAATTTTCCCAGTAACGTTTAAGGCATAATACCATTACCATACCCATTTTACAGATACTGCAACTGAGTTTTAGAGAGGCTGTATGTACAAGAGCACGAAAGGGGGATTTTGGCTCTGGAGTAGAGAGACTGCTCAGAGCCCGGTGGGAGGGGAGGGACTTCCGCCCCTTGTCTCCAAAGGTTTGGTCAGGGAAAACCACGAATGCATCAGGAAAGAGAATGAAAAGGGATTTTTGAAAACTTGGCAAGTTGTCACCTAGAATGAAGGTTACCTAGGTCTGGAGGTTTAGGGGAGTAAGAATGAAAACAGATCTGAATGTCAGAAACACAAGTAAGCCCTGCTCCCCTGACCATTCTTCACTCTCTCTCCTTCCTTTCAATAAAAAAAAAACCCGCCTTTCCTTTCCCCCAACCCCCCTTCCTTCTCTCTGCACCAAAAGGACAGAGTGAATCCATTTGGAAGACCTGGCTGCCTGTCATATTTGCATTCTAAAAGGGAAGACTCCCTCCCTTGAGGGCTCCGGAGGGGAAAGGTGGGGAAATATTTACATGGCTTCCTCCAAGTCTCTCTTCTCCCCTCCCCACCCCCAACCTCCAGCAGCCCCACCCGCACCCTATCTCCCCATTCCCCAGGAGTGAAATCAATGTGTGGGATCCTAAGCCCCAAATTACTGAGGACTAGTTCACTGGATAATCTAGAAATGGGGGCAGGAATTGCCAGCTCCCCAGCTGTCTTATGTCCTTTCTTGTCAACGACTTCTTTTGTACACAGTAACCCAAACGTACCTTTTCCTGCGTGCAGACATGTTTCTCCCTCCCTCGCAGAAGAAAACAGATCATAAACTTTCAAAGAATCATGTTAGAGTACAGGAATTTGGGTTACAATTACACAACAATTAAATGAAACTCTTGTTCCTTTTTTCCCCCTTTTCTTTTGTTTGTCTGTTTGTCCCTGTTCGTTCCTTTCTTTTACTCACGAGTCCCTCCCCCAACAGTATATTCAGAATCTTAAAATATTTTGTGCATATTAATCATCTCTGAACCTACTGCCATTAACTGTAGCCAAACGCTCTCTGAAAGCCATCTTGGTTCGCTGTTAAAGGGCGTGTATGTTCCTTTCAATCTGATATGAAAACACAAACCACCCCGCTTTCCTGAAGCCATAATTCTAGTGGCTTTTAAAATAACTAGATTTTTCTCTATGCGCAAGAAAGCCGGGGAGGGGAGGAATCACCTGCATTCATTTTATAAGCTCTCCAGAGCTTTTGAAGTGAGCATGTTAGAACAACTGTGATAATAATTTTTTTTCCTTTTCCTTCTGTAGTTTTAATTTGACACTTTGGAAATGCTTCTATCAGGAATGCAGCGTTTCTGACCTTTCCAAGCCCTCTATAATAATGCAAGCTTTGTTGATATCCGTGAAGAAGTAGAAATACGTTAGGGTACTCCTTGTATCTTGCCATTTCCTTTTTCTCAGGCTTGTCATTTTCAAAGGACACACGCATTAAGCAAGCCGTTACTGAATTAAAGCATTGCTCAATCTATTTGTTCTCCAAAGAGGAAGAATTACACGAAACCACCAGCCAGATGGGAGATCCCAGCTTTGAGGCTTTGAAGCCAGTTAGTGGTGTACTTTTCAAAGTTTGCTCTCCCAAGATCAGTCAAAGTGATTGATTTATTAATTAGGAAAAGCCATCCTCTGCAATTACCTGGCATTAATCACAGTGCATGCAAAACCTCTCCAATTAGGTTTAAAATGCAGATTTGATAAGCTCTCCTTTCTAGGGAGGCTGCAGGCAGCGTTAATAATGCTTACTGGGCAAACGATTAAAGTTCAGTGGGTAGGATGAGCGGTTAAGGAAATTCCGAAAAGGACAAGGAGCCCTTTCTGGCAACACTGAAGACTCTGCAAAATGGAGCCAGGGCGGCTGCCTGAAGCAGGAAACGAGATTCTGGCCATTCTGGATAAACTAGTATCTGCCCCTTGAACTGGAGGAATGGCTTCTAATGGGCCCATCTGAGTCAAAGGCTGGGGAAAACGCAGATTCCAACGGGCAGGAGGCCTGAACTACCAGAAGCCAGCCTGTTAGCTGACGACTTCTGATGGTTGTCCACTACCAGCACCAACAGATCCACCAGGGAAAGGTCGGGGGGCCGAGCCTCTGGACTTCTCCACCTCTTCTCTCTCTCCAATCCAATGCTCAAAAAAAGCATGCACGCGTAATACATTTCTGTCTCTGAGTAAAAACCAGGAGTCCAGACAGGATAAGAGCCCTGGGCAAGGTTATCTGGTGAATCCAGAGCCTATTCAAAGATGCTAAAAAGCAAGTTAAATAACTTTTCTCCATCTACACATCCCTTTATATAATA
>NW_006399765.1:26540494-26547988 GCF_000299155.1 Elephantulus edwardii | reverse complement strand
GCTCCACAGTCAACACTCTTGGTAACAGCAGCCAGGAAATCAAGAGACGAATTGCATTGGGAAAGTCGGCTGTGAGGGACCTCTCAAGAGTACTAAGAGCAACGATGTCAGACTGGAGACTAAGGTGAGCCTGATCCAGGCTATAGTCTTCGCAATTACGTGCTATCATCAGAGAGTTGGACAGTGAATAGGGATGATAGAGAATTGCTTTTCAAAGAGAGGAGCAAACTGAGGATGGAGGGGACTGAGCAGGGAGAAAAGTGCAACAATGAATGAATGGAAATCCTAAATATCTGTAAACGTACATTAAAATTAATAAAACAAAATTTTTTAAAAAGAAAGAGAATTGATGCCTTTGAGCTGTGGTGCTGGAGAAGAGTGTTGAATATACCATGGACTGCTGGGAGAACAAACAGGTTTGTCCTGGAGAAGGTGAAGTCGGAATGCTCCTTGGAGTCAAGGATTCTGAAGCTTCGTCTGACATACTTTGGGCATGTTACAAGGAGGGTCCGGTCCATGGAGTGGGACATCATGTTTGGAAGAGTGGAGGGACGACGCAGGAGAGGAAGACCCTCGAAGAGATGGATCGATTCTATGATTAGGGTGGTGGAATGAGTGTGTCAGAGACGGGGAGGTTGGCACAGTATAGAGCAGGGTTTAGGGCTCTTGTACATAGGGTCGCTATGAGTCGCAAGTGACTCGATGGCACAGAACAACAACAACAAGCCTTAGTATATATACCACAGAGCTCTGGTGACCTGGTGGGTAAAGAGTTGCTCTGCCAACCCAAAGGCAGGCAGTTTGAATCCACCTGTTGCTCTGAGGGAAAGAGATGAGCAACCTCGTCTCGTGTGATTTTCTGCCTCTGAAGACTCACTGGAAGGTCAGCTATGAGTCGGTTCTGACTCATTAACATATAACAACAACAGTAGCAGCCAACTGCATACGTATACATGTGTTGCTGGCCACCGTCATGTCGATTCTGACATACAGTGACTCCGCGGGTGGTAGAGAACTGCTCCTGGGATTTTGAAGGCTGTGAATTTTCAGACGCAGATCACCAGGCCTGTCCTCTGAGGCACCTCTGGATGGATTCGAACCCCCAACCTGTCAGTAGTGGGATACTTCATAATTTGCACCATCCAGAGGCCTCTCCTATAAATGGAAATACTGCACTTTGAGAATTCACATTTTAATCATCTGTAGATTGCAGAATCTTCAAAACAGATCTCCATGTGTTTACATGTGAGATTCTGAACTACGTATCTTTAATGATAATGATGATTTGTGGTCTGGTAGGAATTGACTCAGAGCTGACCGTCCAGAGTTTTCAGAGGCTGCAAACCACACGGGAGGAGACTGTCTGTCTTTCTTCCTCGGGGCAGCTGGTGAATCTGCATATGTTGCTTTGAGTTGGCAACACAACTCCTTCCCACTAAGCACCAGAAGTCTAACCCACTTATTATAAAGAGGAAAAAAAGAAGCCAGATCTTTCTAGAGATTTTTTTAACTTCCCATTTGTGAGATAAAATGGTAATGGTCAGAGAGATACAGGCAGCAGTGTGCTTTGTAATCTAGCTCCTTTCATTACAAATACGTGGGTATCTCTAGAAGAAATTAATGCGACACAGGGAATTCGAGAGACTTTGCCTCCTAAAGAAAGGCTGGTGGTTCCTGAGGTATCTTGGGAGCCTGAAGGAGGGATCAGGAATGACCACTAGGGTAAGATTCAGGGAAGTTCCAAGAAGAAAATGCCCACAGATAAAGCTTTTTTAATTTATTTTAGGGGGGTGGTTCATTTTTCCTTTCTTTAAGGCCTTCACAATTCACAGAGTAAACTAGATGGCTCTATTGATAAGTCATGGATTATTAAGAGAGAAAGTAGACATAGAGCTAGAGAGAGATTTTCCTTTCAATTCTTTGTTTCTTAGGCTAAAAAAAATGTACAATGTATTGAAAAGCAAAACAAGCCTGGAAGCAGAGGCCCTGGCCCAGTGAGAAGTCTCAGCATTCCTAAGTGAGTTCACAGCTTCCTTGACTTTGAAACTCCTCACTCAACGTGGTGGCAGGCTTCAGCTCAGCACTGAAGGAAGTTGGACCCCAGGGGCCCTGAGTTCTCCTACTGAATCAGAACTGGGGTGTCCCTCAGGGCTCATCATTCAAACCAGAGAGCATGTTTTAGTAGCCTGTTAGCCAAATACCAAAAACAGAGGGCAAAGTCAGCCTCTAGGACAAATTTCACAGCCATTCACTCCAGCTGAACTGCTTTGGGGCTGATTTGGGCTTTTTGCCTTTTGTTCTAAAGGTGTCCGAGGAAGCGGCTAAAGTTATGATTTATGGTTTTGTGAGGCCCGTTGCAAAAATTCAGTGAGCTTTATTTGATGATGATGATGATTAGTTAGGACAAGCAAGGTCAGAGCAACCAGCTCCTTTTTTTCAAAGTCTCACTTCAGGAGGCTGAATAGAAAGACTTTCAGAATCTTTCAAGTTGTATGTGAAGAATGTGCTTTTTTAATCACAAAGGTGAGTGGTTCAAATCCACCAGATGCTCCACTGGAAAAGGAGGGGCAATCTCCTCCTGTGCCAGTTGGATCCGATTCGATGGTACACACGCGCAAAATAAAACTAAAAATAAAATAAGATTAAAAAGAATGTGTTTTATACGACCTAGCTTTTCCACTACTTGGAATATACCCTGAGAATATGAGAACTGAGGCAAAAACTGAGATTTGTACACCAGTGTTCATAGCAGCATTATTCACCATCACAAGAACATGGAAACAGCCCAAATGTCCAACCACAAACGAACAGATTGAGAAATTATGGTACATTCATACAATGGAATACTGTGCAGCACGCAGGAGCAGTAACTTTATAAATTATTACCTAACTTGGGAGGGACTGGAGAGCATTATGCTGAGTGAACTAACTCAGTCCCACAAGGATAAATATTGTGTAAGACCGATATTGTAGAATGAGAATAAGGATCCAGGAGGGGTGGGAGAGTCTGGAAGCAGAGGGATGTGGATGTGCAGGGGGTGGGGGATTAATCATTGGGTTGTACAATTTGATGGGGGCGGTGAGGGAAATGGAAAGAATTTGTTCAAATCTGTATTCGAATTTTGTAAACAAACTAGTAGAAAAAAAAAAAAGAATGTGTGTTTTTCAACAATCTACTCTGTAAACTTTCCCTCGGTAGTGTGGGGGAGAAAAAAAAAGGTGAAAAAATGAAATCACAACAATTAAGTTAGAAACAAATGTTTAAAGCAGTATCAACTATATAATAATACATAAGTGCATCCCACCAGCTATCTCTTGATAGAAAGATGGACAATTTCATCTCATGTGATTTATATCCTCTAAACCTCTTCCCCCCCCCAAAAAAAAAACCCAAAAAACCAAATAAAAACCCACTGGACAGTCAGCTAAGAGTCACTTCTGACTGGAAAGTACTAATAACAGCAACAGCATCTACATGATCCATTTGCATGATAATAAATAAAACAAATATTTCTTAGTAAAATATGGATATAAAAGAAGTTTCAAAGGGACATCTGAACCGAGCCAAGAGATTTCAATGAGCAAATATGAGTAAAGGAGTTAGGTGATTGGTTCCAAGTGGAAAAACTACAGTCTTCAACACAAATTCTCACTTCTGGTTTCACACACACACACACTTGGTGTGTCACTGAGTTGCTTATTTATTTATTACGTTTTTACAGCAACCAGCTGAGGCCTCTGCTTCCTTCAAGTCTAGAATAGTCAGAGTGGCTTCCTCCACTCCTTTCCTCCCCCAGGCCCGCGAGGCAAACGTTAAGAATTTTCCCTCCGATAAATCCTGATAGCAGGGTGAGAACCCTGTTTCTCCTCAAGCTTAGGCAGGTCTCTTCTCGATTTTAATATTTGCATCCCCATCCCCCGGTCAGAGCCAGGCTTGGCTGGGATTTTGCAAACACTTACTGACTTAGAAAGAGCTACCTTCTGCAAAATGGAAATGACTTTGTAAGAATTTCCCTTTGCAGAAAAGAAAACTCCTCTCTGCCACTGGAGGCCTTGAATTTCGACTTCTCATGCCCTGTTTAAGCTTCAGATTGCGTCCTTTCTTTAAATTTTAACATTGTTTTAATCAAGTAACATAAGTATTTGAACCTGATGCTCTATAAAATAAAGATTATAAGTATATATATAAATGAAATGTATGGTTGGGGGTTTTTTAGAGCCCTCAACTTTAAGGATGCATGTTCTAATTGCCATAAAAAGCATCCATTTACACACAACGAACAAGATGCTGCCCTCACAGATTAATTACAGGGAATCTAAATTTAGAAGTCTATACTGTGGTGGGGCATGATCATGGTAACAGACAAAATGCAATTTGCCTGGGTTTGATGCCTTCCAGTTATAAAGAAACAAACAACGAAAACCGGCAGGATAAAAAGTGTTCCCACATCAGCTGCTTTGAAAGGGGCATAAAAACAAAATCAGAGATGGAAAGACTGCTTTCTGCATGCGTTTACCCCAAATGGTAAACCGTCCCGTGGGGCCCTCCCAGCTACATTCTACTGTCTTATTTCCTTAGATCAAAAAGCATAGACAAAGCCCAACTTTTAGATCCACGCTGGATGGCCAAGTTCTCTCAAGTGTAATTATACGCTACACCCATGGAGCAATGTGCCTAATACCCTAAAACTGGGAATATAAAGACCAGAAGGGTCAGATGACATGGCTATATTTAGACAAGGGCTCTGTTTTCTGTTTTGCTCAACCCTCACAATTTTCTGCTCTGAAGAAACAGGAGTTTCAAATGTACCCTGATCGGTCTCATATCGGCCATGAACCAAATTAGCACCTGCTTTCAACTGCCAAGATATATTTTAAAAACAAAAAAAAACACAGCAGGGGTTGGGTGGGGAGGAGAAGTCTGTGTGGTTGTATTTCAATACGGGAGTATAATTCCCACCCCTATCCCCGGCTTTCTCTAAATGAGCTTAACCAAAAAAGTTACAGGGATAATATTTACTTCGTTTTATTCACGCTAAATTACAAACTTCACTGAAGCCAGTGAGATGGGGAATGATGACTGTATCCCAGGGTGATTCTAATGAAAATCTTCTCCCTTGTGGAAGGATGTCACTAATCTCTCCCATGTAATCCTGAAAAGTGAGGAATCAATTCTAAGGATGCAGAGAAATGACTTATTAATTATAGAATTATGCTTGCCTTCTCACAGAATGTCTGGAAATAATAAGGGCTTAAAATATGCATTGGTTCATGTTTCTTTTCAGAGCTCAGAAGTATAATTGTCAGTTGATTATCACAACAAGCATCAGTTTTTGGGTAAGGTGAGCATTAAATTCGTATTGGTAAACTAGTATCTAACATCAGGTTGCTAACCAAAAGGTTGGCAGTTCGAATCCACCAGCTGCTCCAAGGGAGAAAAATCAACAGTCTCCTCTTGTAAACCCACGAAAGGTCACTATGAGTCAGAATCAGAATTATTTTTTGGCTGGGTTTTGATTAAAAAAAAATTGTACCCATCCACACTATATATGTGACTCAAATAAGTCTCCTTAACAAAACAGATTTGAGGTTAAGAATTTCTGATGAATTAGGTCAAATATGGCAGTGAAGTTATTTGATTGCATTAAGCAAGTCAGTGGGGGGAATGTCTGTGTTTCTTCTCTCAGAGATGTGTCCTGAGTATGGGCATATGCAGTGAAATGATTAACAATAGGGGACCCAAAAAAAGCCACTCTAACCCCAAAAGGCTGGGAATGGGATTATAATGCTAGGAGAAGCTTCAAATCAGCTAAACCCACTACCCTCAGGTTAATGTTAAACACTGCCACATCTTTCTCCCAAGGAGCATCTGGTGGTTTTGAACCATTGACCTTTTGGTTAAGAGCCAAGTTCTTTGGCCCTTGTACAGGGAGGACTTCAAGGAGTGGTACAATAACAGTTTAAAACTGACAGATCCTGCAAGAAGTTGCACTGCAATCCCAGAGGTATGCAGTTTGAATCCACCAGATGCTCTGCTGGAAAAGGTGGGGCAATCTCCTCCTATACCAGTCAGATCCGATTTGATGTACACACACACAAAAGATAGTAAACAAACAAACAAACCTAAGAGCAGACAGGTCCTGGACCACAAATCCTGCAGGGACAGAACAAGAGAGAAAAATATAGGGCATAATGCAAAATCTAAAAAAAATTCCATCTTACTGTTCTGATAGAAACTAGCAGAGCCTCGAGACTGTGGCCCTGAGATAGCCTTCAGACCTGGAAGTGAACCCACCTTGGACCAGGATTAGCCGAATGATAGGACTGTGAAGTGAACACCCGCACACACCCCCTGTGAGGAACCAGCTTCTCAGAACAGCCAACCAAAGGAGGCTGAAAGTACCATCTGTCTGAAAGCAAAGCTCAGGAGGCAGAAGGGGCAGGAGAAAAGGATGAATGGAAAGGGGAGATCCAAGGAGGAAGCAGGGAAAGTGCTGATACCTTGAAGGAATTGTAACTAGGGTCACAAAACAGTGAATACTGCAGAAAAAAAAATTGGTTTTGTGAACTGACACTCAAACTACACGCACACACTCTCTCTCTCCTTCATTGCTGTCAAGTCAGAACCATAAACGACCCTTTAGCAGATTTTCAGATGTTGTAAATTGCACAGGAGGAGATTGCCCATCTTTTTCCCACAGAGCAGCTGGTGGATTTAAACCATTTGCCTTTGGGTTGTTAATGCAACTCCCTATTCCATAGGCTGCGAAAGCCCCCTTACAATCATACATACATGTGGTGTTTGTGTTGTTTGGTGCCATCAACTCATGTATAATTCATAGTGACTCTATGAAGAAATGATTTGAATAGTGTTCCATCCTGTGCCATCCTCACACTCTCTACACACTCACCCATTGCCATAGTCACTGTGCATTGCAGTCCCTGTGTCAACTCACCTGGTTGAGAATCTTCCTATTTCTCACCACCTCTCCAATTTTCCAAGCAGGGTGTCCCTCTCCAAAGAATAACCGCTACTAGTAACTTGTCCAAAGTGTGTAACACAAAGCATATGTTTTTATTCATATATTAATTTATATGCATAAATACAAATCTAAATATGTAGCTAGCTAGGATTTTGAAGCTCCATCTCAACATACTTTGGGCACATGGCCAAGAGGGACTGATCCTTGGAGAAGGACATCGTGCTCAGAAGGGTGGAGGGACAGCACAGGAGAGGAAGATCCTGGATGAGATGGATTGATACAGTAACAGAGGCAGTGGGGGTTCATGTGTCAGACTCAGTGAGACTGGCTTAGAATAGGACAGGTTTCAGAGCTGTTGTACATAGGGTTGCTATGAGTCACAGATGACTAGATAGCACATAACATACATACATACATACATACATATATATTTTTTCACACATACATATACACAATATGTCTGTGCCCTATATGTACACATTATATATATATATATATATATATATATATA
>NW_006399765.1:26535981-26540393 GCF_000299155.1 Elephantulus edwardii | reverse complement strand
CACAGCTGCTCTATGAAAAAAAGATGTGCATCTCCCCTCACGTGATTTATAGCCTCCGAAAACCCGCTGAAGGAATCAACTATTAATATGAAAAAAATATATACACAAATATATTATTTTTTAAACTACAACTACTTGTTGTGATGCTAAACACTGTGACTCTGATGTGCCAAATGTGATAACGGTTACCCATGGTGGACAGTGTTTAGTGGAGCTCCCCGATTAAAACAAGCTTGGAAGCAGGAGAAATGGCTTGCCTCTGGAAACCCTATGAACATGGAGAAACAACCAAAGTTAAGTGTTCAGGCCTTTCATTCATAGAGTCACTATGAGTTGTCTACGACTCAACGGCACTTTACAACAAAATGTAGTTGAAAAAGAAATAAACGAAGCTTAATTTTTTGGGTGTGGTGGTTTGTTTGTTTGTCTCTAAAAAGAAAACAACAGGTCAAGTGCCTGAGATTATGACCTAATTAACACATTTCTAGCCTCAAAGTAAAAATTCCCATTTTCCTTATTCCCAGGTGCCCCCGATTTACTCCTGGATGAACCGTTTGGTCAGATAAGGAGTGTAGTTCCCATGGATACAGCATTCATTCAGAATGTATTAGGGTCATCCCCCTTAAAAGGATGCCTGGTCATTTTTGCACCCAGGTTCGAGACGAGCCAGTGCTCAGGTTCACGTGAACTTCCACAGAACCTAACTGAGTGGATTGAGAAATCATGGTCCATTCACACAGTGGAATACTATGCAGCACGCAGGAGCAATGCTTTTGTAAAATATTACGTAACTTGGGAGGGACTGGAGAGCATTATGCTGAGTGAACTAACTCAGTCCCACAAGAATAAATATTGTGTAAGATCACTATTGTAGAATGAGTATAAGGATCCAAGAGGGGTGGGAGAGGCTGGAAGCAGAGGGATGAGGATGTGCAGAGAGGGAGGGATTAATCAAGGGGTTGTACAATTTGATGGGGGGGGGGTTTGAGGGAATTTGAAAGAATTTATTCTTGAAAACAATGTATTCAAATTTTGTAAATAAACTAGGAAAAAATTTTAAAAAGAAAATGAACTTTTTTAAAAAATGATGCAGAATTTTTCTTTGCAGAGAGTAAAGTGATTTTCCTCAACATTTATACCAGATAAATGAACCCAGTACAAAGTCAATACATCAGGATTATCTAATTGTTTCCCTAATAATCACGTGTTACTTCTGTAATCAGGGAAGAAAATTTAAAACCATCACCACTGTAAAAATATGCTTATAGTCGATAGATAGCACCTATCACACTTTTTATGACTGAGCAGAGTTAAATATTAACCAGAGAACAAGTGGCTGGCAAAACTGAGGAACTTTCACAAGGATGTCACAAGAGGGAGTGAACTCCTTAAAAGGACTCAATGGACAGAGAGAGGGTTGTTTTGTTTTTTGGTGTTTTTTTTTAATCTAAGTTTTTCTTATTTTTGGAGTTTGGGGGGAATTTTTGTTTGGTTGTCTTTTTGTCCTTTAAGTTTTGTTTCATTGACTGGCTTCTAAGAATGCAGTTTTTTTTCTAAAATACTTGAGCATAACCAGAGGGGCTGCACCGGCATAAGTATTTTGATAAAGAAAATGTCTCCCTTAGTCTCCTACTTTTCTGGATAGTATCTTTCTGAATAGCAGTTGTGGTTAGAGGTCTCGTTTTGTTATATTTTCAGTTGTGGCTGTTTTACATAATTTTGACTGGTTCTTAGGAGGAGATACTTCAATTGTAGTTTTAGCTAATTTGTTCATTTCTCATCATTCACTTATTCTTTCATTTAACCATCACTTTTTAATACAATTGAGCTGGCTATTTGATGACCATAGAATTCCCCAGAATGATCACAGAGGCCCTCAGTTTTTAGGAAATAGTCTTTAAGATACCCAGGTATGCTTACTTCCTTATTTGGAATTAGATTGACCAAGTCATCCTTCAAATACACTCCCTAGGAAACACCTTTTAACCAATGACTGACAGTCTACAAAGTGAACCATAACACCAGTGCAGAAAGTGCCCCTCCAAACAATCCAGATAAAGTTCAGAGGGCAGGCAGGAAGGAGGAGGGGAAACGGGAAACCCAGGGAGCAAGTAGGGAGAGTGCTGTTACTGAAAGGATTGCAGCCAATGTCAAGAAGCAAATGTGCATACATGTGGCAGCAAAATTATTTCCTCTGTTGACATTCACTCAAATTTAAAAATATGTTTGTTTTAATTGCACACCTAATGGACAAGAATGGCTAACTATTCCGTGTAAAAGCCTTTGAGTAGCAAAACAGTGTTCATTGAATCAAGGTAGCATATGTATCTGTAGTACCCTGATCTTAATAGTTGATTGATTTTATTTGGTTTCTACTGAAGTTCTTTAAATTCTTTCTTTTAAACAACTAAATCCCCATAACTGAGAAAAGTCAATGACAGGTTGTGGTTTTTTTAAAAAAAATTATTTTTATTTTATCTTAGTTTGCATACAAAATTCATATATATTCACAAACAAAAACTTCTCCAATAGGGTTAAAAGGGAAGCCACAGACTGAAAAAAAGTATTTGGTAATGACATGTCAAATAAGGGACTTATATCTAGAATTTATAAAATACTTGAGCACCACAACAAGATAAAGGTAAACAATCCAATTGAAAAATGGGCACAGGATATGAACAGTCACTTCACCAAAGAAGACATTCAGATGGCCAACAAGCACATGAAGAAATGTTCAAAACCCTATCTCTAAGAGAGATGCAAATAAAAACAACTATGAGATATCATCTCACCCCAGTAAAAATAGCAAAATTTAACAGAACAGCAAGCAACAAATGCTGGCGAGGATGTAGAGAAACTGGAACACTTATTTACTGTTGGTGGAAGTGTAAAATGGTGCAACCACTATGGAAGGCGGTGTGGTGCTCTCTCAAAAAGTTGCAAGTAGAGATACCATTTGACCCAGAAATTCCACTGCTGGGAATATACCCCAAAGAGACCATAACTGACATCCAAGCAGATATATGCCCACCCATGTTTATTGCGGCTTTGTTCACAATAGCAAGGAGTTGGAAACAACCCAAGTACCCATCAACAAACGAATGGATAGAGAAGCTGTGGTATATTGACACAACAGAATACTACACAGCATTGAAAAACAAGGAACTCATGCAATATTATTCAAAATGGGTGACCCTGGAGGACATTATGCTGAGTGAAGTATCTCAGTCACAAAAGGACAAATACTGCATGGTACTACTGTTATAAAACAGGACTGACCTTGGGGTTGGGGGGAGACTGAGAAAGATGGGATAAATTATGTATACTGCATTGAAACAGATGAGGGAGAAAACTGTTTAAAAGGGATATGTGACTAGGTATTATTGTCATGACAGGAGTCCAGAACAAAGGCTGATAGTGGAGTGTACTTGGGGGGGAGGATTGTATAACAATGAAAGAATGGTGGGTAGGGAGAAAAGTGCAACAATGAATGAATGGGAATCCTCAGTCTCTGTAAACTTCCATTAAAATTAATAATAAATTTTTTTTAAATTCATATACATTCTGTTTCCTTTTGTACATTTTGTTCACACATTCCTCTATTCACATTGTGTTTCATAAGATCATTCCTACACAATGTGTTTTATAAAATGAATCCCCATTGATCCATACTCACCATTATTCTGCCTTTCCAGGTCCCTACTAGTTCTTTCCTAACTCCTTCACTCCCTCCCTCTGCCCACCAAACTCAGCAACCTCGCAGTAGTTCCTCTCCTTTTCACCCACAGCCCCCTTTTCCTCCCCTTCCCCCTTTGGTCTTCTATACACATCTTACTACTAATGCTTCTGTTTCTACTATAATGGTCTTATACAGTATTTGTCCTTATCAGACTGAGTTACTTCACTCAACAGAATGCTCTCCAGCCTCTCCCATGTTATATAGTATTTTTCAAAATAATGGCTTCTGAGTGCTGCACAGTAGTCCATTGTGTGAATGTACCACAATTTCTCAATCCATTCATTTGTTGATTGACGTTTGGGCTGTTTCCATTTTCTTACTATTGTGAATAATAGTGCTATGAACATTGGCAGGTTTTTTTTTTGTTTGGCTTTTTTTTCCCCCCTTTTTTATTCATTTTAATAAACATTTACAGAGATTTTGGATTTTCATTCATTCATTGCTCCACTTTCTCCCCGCCCACCCCTCCCCACCAGTTCGTGCCTCTCTTTGAAAAGAAATAAAAAATACCTTCATTGGTGTACAATTCCCCCATCCCTTCCCCCCTCCCACCCCCACCCTGAGTACACTTCTCTATGCAACCTTAATTCTGGACGTCTGTGCTAACCATAATACTCAATCATATATCGCCCTAATCTATTCTTTCCCTCATCTGTTTCAATACAGTATACAT
>NW_006399765.1:26513595-26535654 GCF_000299155.1 Elephantulus edwardii | reverse complement strand
TATATTCCCAGTAATGGGATTGCTGGGTCAAATGGTATCTCTATTTGCAACTTTTTGAGAAAGCACCACACCGCTTTCCACAACGGTTGCACCATTTTACACTCCCACCAACAGTGAGTAAGAGTTCCAGTTTTTCCACAACCTCGCCAGCATTTGTTGCTTGCTGTTCTGTTAAATTTTGCTATTCTTACTGGGGTGAGATGATATCTCGTAGTTGTTTTGATGAACATTGGCAGGTGTTTTAAGAGTACTGGGGGAAGGAACCTTTCTTCTATCTTCTATAAATCATTGTTTCTATACAATGATTTAGTTTGAAGGCTGATTTGTCCATCAATTCAATGAGGTTATGCTTGGGGGTTGTAAAACAATAAATCAAGTTCCTTCACAATGGAGCCAGGGGGGTGGGGAGGAGGAAGAACTTTGAGGTTAAACAAAGTGTTGCAATACCTGAGACTGGTATACTTCTCTTCATCAGGAAAAGGCCAAAAGCCATAAGGGAGTGGTTAGACATTTAAATTAATCAATGACAACCAATGATCCAAAGCAAAAAGTTTCCTAATGATTGCATGAAAATCCAGTCTGATTTGTAAACTTGCGCACAAATAAGAAATTCATTCCTTTGAAAAATAAACTTAAAAAATCATCTTTGTAACAGAGCAGTAGGAAAATATGATTTTTCAAATCTTATTTAAGGGTGAAAGGGGTACTGAGGGTCTTAAACTGATTATAGCATATTTGTTCAAATTCTGTGGCTTGTTTGGAATAAAAAGGATCCACACTTGACTCTCACTGTGCAAACTATTCAGATGCTGTTCCATCAACAGTGATCAGTTTTCAATTTTGAGTCATAACTGAGAAGAGGAAGATGAGAGCTCTTCCACTTCACTTTCAACCCAAGTGGCTGAACTCTGAAGTTTCTGACTAGTCTGTTACCTGAATGTGTTATAGATGTTGCTGTTTGCTGTCAATGAGTCATAGCAACACCCTCCGACTGAACAGGATCTCTCCCTGCGCAGTCTTTTCTGAAAGAAGGTCAGTGGGCTCCTGATTTACAGCCTCATAAACCTGATGGAGGACCCCAGTGAGTAGGAACCAACTTGTCATCACTGAGTGGAGTTGAATTGTTACAGAGGCAGATTGCCAGGTCTTTCTTCCATGGAACCGCTGGATGAGTTTTAAAGAATGGTCAGCCTTTCTGGTGAACATTTGAGTGTTTAACAGTTTGTGTCAATAAGGCTCCTTTACTGAGTAAACACGAAGATTCTCACCACTGCACCAATTGTCAACACTATGATAGATGGAGAAGAGAGTGAGGTTGTTAACAATTACAGCTTGCTCGACTCCATAATCAAAACCCTTAGCACCAGCATTCAGGAAATCAAAAGACTAAATGCATTAGGGAAATCTATTGTCAAGGGCCTCTCCAAAGTACAAAGCTGCAATGATGTCAGTCTAGACACTAAGATGCACCTGATGCGGGCCATGGTCTTTGCAAACTACTTGCTATGCAGCAGAGAGCTAAACAACGATGAAGTATGACAGAAGAATTGATGTCTTTGAATTGTGGTGGAAAAGAGTATTAAGAGTATAGACTGCCAAGAGAACAAACAGATCTGTCCTAGAGAGGATGAAACCAAGCTGCTCCTTGGCGGCAAAGATTTTGAAGCTCCATCTCACACACTTGAGACATGTGGCCAGGAGGGACCAGTCCTTGGAAAGAGACATCATGCTTAGAAGGGTGGAGGGACTGGATGAGAAGGATTGACACAGTACCTAGGGTAATGAGGGTAGTTGTGTCAGATAGTAAGATTGATTCAAGATAGGGTAGAGTGTATATAGGGTCGCAATGAGTCCAGGCAACTCAATGGTACATAACAACAACAACAACAACAACAACAACACACAAGGGGAGCTCTGGTGATCTGGCAGTAAGAAGCTGTGCTGCAAACCCAAAGATGTGCAGCTCAAATCCACCAGCTGCTCCAAGTAGCAAGTGGACAATCTCTTCCTGTGTGATTTACGGCCTTTGAAAACACCCTGGAGGGTCAACTAGGCTTTGCTTCTGACTCCAGCAACTACAGCACTAAAATAGCAAGTGGACAAAACTTGTTAATAAAAGACACTTTTCTGCACACCCATGTTTATTTCAGCTTTGTTCTCAATAGCAAAGAGCTGGAAACAACCCAAGTGCCATCAACAAACGAATAGATAGAGAAGCTCTGGTATATTCACACAATGGAATACTATGCTGCACTGAAAACAAGGAACTCATGAAATATTATGCAAAATGGATGACCCTGGAGGACATGATGCTGAGTGATATATCTCAATCACAAAAAGACAAATATTGCATAGGGCCACTTGTAAAATGGGACTGATATCGGGGTTGAGGGAAGACAGAGAAGGAGGGGATGAATGATGTATACTGCATTGAAACAGATGAGGGAGAGAAATGTTTAAAAGGGATATATGATTAGGTATTATCGTCATGACACGAGTCCAGAATGAAGGCTGCACAATGGAGTGGACTTGGGGGGAGGGATTGCATAACAATGAAAGAGTTTTTCTTTTACTTTTCAAAGAGAAGAGCGAATTGGGTGGGAAAGGGTGTGGGCAGGGAGAAAAGTGAAACCTTAAGTCTCTGTAAACTTTCATTAAAATTAGTAAAAAAAAAAAAGATACTTTTCAGTCTGCCCCATTTTGTTTCTATTATTGTATATATTTTTATTATGACTAATTCAGTGTTCACCTCTGCCACACTGCTTTAGCCTTTCATTATTGACATCCATAAAAATGCAAATGCATTTAGACCAAACTAACTGCTTTGAAAGCAGTTCTGACTGTTGGTGACCCGCCATCACGTTCCTGATTCTGTGAATCCTGACGGAAGATTGTCTCATCCTGTCTCTCTCCCTTCCAGCAGCTGGTGGGTTCAAACCGTCACCCTCTAGCTTAGCAGCTCAGCACTAAACCCACTGTGCCACCAGGGTTCCACAAAAAGGCATGACTATGAGTGAAATAAGTCAGCTACAGAAGGATAAATACTACATGATCCTACTTATATGCAATACCAGGGGAGCGCTGGTGGTCTAGTGGTAAGACGCAGCACTGGCCGCTCAAAGATATGCGGTTTGAATCCAGTATATCCAGCTGCTGAGAAAACAAAGATGGGCAATCAGTCACCTTTGACGCAGTTTACTGCCTCTGGCAATCCAGTGGAAGTCAGCTACGAGTCGCTTCCAACTGTGTGTTGCACATAACAACAATCTTTATTCAAAATAAAATCAAGAAAGAGAAAGAATCTTGTGCACTTACAAAGATAGAATTATGACATTATATATTAGTGCTTATAAATGGGCTAAGGGAAGTGCTGAAATGTAGCTAAAAGATAAGAGATCATTTGGACTGTCCTCCACTCTCCCTGTTTTCCAAGAACAGGGGTGCTTCAGGTAAGCTTGTGAACACCTGAGCCTTGGCTCCCAGGCAGCCCGTTTTATACATGAGGAGAAATATGATATTTCTACTTAACTAGACAATAAACCCAAAGCCTTTACATTTGATGTATTTTGTTTTATACATAGATCTTATTTTTCAGCTCCATCTGCATTTCTATGTGAAGCTTGATAAATCAGTTTTTACTTGTTTTATTAATAAAATATAATTTGCAAAAAAAATCAAAACAAACCAACAGCAATCTCTAAGGAAGGGCGCTCTAGTGGCCTAGTGGTTAAGGAGTTGCTCTGGCAAAACAAAGGTGGACAGTTCAAATCCACCAGCAACAGCAGCACCACAACACATCCGTGGTTACCAGAGACCATTAGAAGGAAGACTCAATGGTATGGAATACCAGCCTTCTTAAGAATCTCGTGGCGCAGTGTGTTTTGCACTGCTAAGTTTGAAAGGGGGATAGTTGACCACATGATGAACACACTTTTTTTTTTACATACTTGATGATATTAAACTGTGAAGATTGTTGAGAATGAAATTATTGTCTATATATTTACCATAAAAATTACTTAAAAGTGCAAAATTATAACTTGGAGTGGATCATTGGGAAGTAGATGGGCAGATATATTCTAAACTACCAAGACGTAAAGTCTCATTTTTCAAAGAAAATGCCCCTTTCCTGGGAGGGCCCAGAGAGGCGGGGCTTAGGATGAATTGGCTCCACCCATGTCCCCGCCCTTCACATAGCTCCGCCCTCCCCTCAGCCCATCGCTCCGCCCACCACGCGCCCCATTGCCCGTTGATCCTCGGCCACGCCCATCTCTCCGCACTCCGCCCCGCCTCCATGCAGGTAACGTGGTCACCAACCCCATATTAGAACACTCTAGGTTACAGTATTGCGGTGAATCATTTCCTTCCACAGCTCGGGTGATCTGTCACACGGGGGCTGTGTCTAGATTTTAACAATGTGGGCAGAAAAAGTTCCTCATTCTACACATGCCAAACAAATTACCTAAGACGTGTGTTCTTTCAAATAAAAAAAAAATAATCACATTCTGCATCAAGGTATAAGGATCTGAAGGAACACTGTGCAGGCGGAAAGGAAACATTTAAAAAAAAACCCACACAACAACTGCTTGTCAAGGAAGAGGCGGCTCTTTCCTGCTCTACTTTGCAATAGGGAGATTGTAGAAGGGACTGGGGGCCCGCTGCTTGGGGCCGGCTGAGCCTTTCAGGATTTCAAGGCGGGTGATGTGCTATCAGGCAGCTGTGCCTCGCGGCTTGAACTAGAGGAGTTTGGTTCAATGCCCTGGCAATCCTTAAGAACCTCTCAGGTCTGCTGTGAATAGCAGGCTACAGGGTGACAGAGCCCAATGATAATTTATCAGGGCCTCACCTTTGATCCACTGATCTAGTTAGAGATATGTGCCCACAGATCTTGAACAAATTAAAAGGAGGAAGGGAAAGCAGAGAGGTACAGAATATAGGAAGTCTGAGGTTTGTCGGTTGTTGCAACACTTGATACTGACTTTGAAAAAGCCTTCCAGTTCTGAGGGCTTTCTTTGGGATAAAAAAAAAAAAAACACAACACAACCCCCCAAAAAACAAAACCAGTCTTAGCAATACAGCAATAGCAACAAAGAAAGCCAGAGTCTAAACTCATACCCAGTAGGTTATGGCCAAGGTAAAAGAAGGGTGCTTTTTCATCTCTCTCTTTCATCACTCATTCTGTCTTTTCTCTCAAAACAATGCACATACTTCTAAGTCTTCCTGTTTTCCACTTGCTCAACAGGGAAATGAAGCGAGAGTCACAGTTTGAAAAGTCAAAATATTGTACTCTCATTTACTATCTGGGGGATCCTGAAGAAGAAGAAGAAGAAAAGATAAACATTAGCTTCAAAATGGCACACTTTCACTTAATGTCTGGAGCCATTAAACAATTATAAGAGAATAGTAATGGTCAATCTCCTGCCATGTGATTAACCGCCCTATAAAAACCCAAGGAGGGAGAGGGATTGTATAACAATGAAAGGACTTTTCATTTCCTTTTCTTGGAAGAGAAGAGCAAGGGAACTGGAAGGGAGGGGTGGGCAGGGAAAATGCAACAATGAATGAATGGAAATCCAAAGTCTCTGTAAATTTTCATTAACATTAATAATAATAATAATAATAATAATAATAAACCAACCACTGGAGGCTCAGCTGTGGTTTAGTTCCGACCCAGCAACACCCAACAACAGCACAACCACAGTAATGTTAAATGCTGAAAACAGTAATATTTTATTCCATCTGACCATCTGACACTTTTTTTTAAAAATCCCATGCCGGTGGCACTTTTGACTTTGGGTTATTATTAAAAGACAATATTTTCTGGAAGAGTTTTAGGTTTACAGAGAATTGAGCCACTATAATACAGTTATTTATCTACGGCCTTTCTCCTTCTCATCCATTCTCTCCTCTTATCCCCATTCTGTGTTCCTGTGCCCCCACCCCATGACAATGCAATAGCCATTACTGATCTAGTATGATTAACTCAAGTCCACAGTTTCCATGGTGGTTCACACTTTGTGTTGGAAAGTTTCATGGGTTTGACAGACACCGTGATACTATCGTGCAGAATGGTTTTGCTATTGTTGATAAATAAGTCAGTCCTTTTTATTTCTACAAGCTGACCTTTTGTTACTCTTTAAATTTTACATTGGTATGAACTCCCATGTTTATCACAGTTTTATTCACAATAGCAAAGAGCTGGAAACAACCTAAGTGCCCATCAACAAACAGATGGATAGAAAAGCTGTGCTATATTTGCACAATGGAATACTACACTGTAATGAAAAACAAGGAACTCATGAAATATTATGCAAAATGGGTGACCCCGGAGGACATTATGCTGAGTGAAATAGCTCAGTCACAAAAGGACAAATATTGCGTAGTGGCACTGTTGTAAAACGAGACTGACATCAGGTTTGCAGGAAGACAGAGAAGGAGGGAATAAATTACGTATACTGCATTGAAACAGATGAGGGAGAGAACTGTTTAAAAGAGATAAAAAATAGAATAAAAAAAAAACAAAAAAAAAGGATATATGATTAGGTATTATTGTCATGACAAGAGTCCAGAATGAAGGCTGCACAGTAGAGTGAACTGGAGGACTGGACTCGGGGGATTGTATAATAATGAAAGATTTTTTTTTAAATTTTTTTTTTTTTACTTTTCAAAGAGAAAAGCAAAATGGTGATGGTTGGGCAGGGAGGAAAGTATGCAACAATAAATGAATGGAAAGTCTCTGCAAACTTTCATTAAAATAAAATTTAAAAAAACAACAAACAAAATCACATTTTCTTTCCAACTGATTATAACTATGTAGTTTCAGACACGAAACAAAATTAGTTTGCTTTCAAATCAAGTTATAATTAAAACAGAAATTTATTTTTTCAAAAATGGGCTCAAGCAGACTGGAGACTATGAGATGGTACAGGATAGGCCAAGGTTAAGTCTGTTGTTCATAGGGTCACTATGAGTTGAAGTCAACTCCATGGCACCTAACACTATCACCATTACCTCTGCGATCTTGCAATAGCAGTAACAATTGGGTTAGATTCTGAGTGGGTAAGGAACCTCAGTGGTGTAGGGCATTACTTCTTGCAATATTAACAAAAAGTGATCAGCTGCTCCACAGGAGAAAGATAAGGCAATATCCTCCCATTGTGTTTTATTGTTGTTAGATACCATCAACTTGGAACCAACCCAATAGCTGATCTACCAGTGGGTCTTCAGAGGCAGTGAATCATCTCAAGGGAAGAGATTGCCCATCTTTTTCTAGTGACGCAGCTGATGGATTCGAACCATGAACCCTGTGTTAGAAGCACAATCCCTTACCACTCAGCCTCCAGAGCCTTCTCATTATGATTTACAACGTAGGGAATCCAATGGAGGATTAGCTACCATGGGTCAGAACTCAACAGCAGTGGGTGTGTTTAGTGAACATACACGTAGAAGGCATGTGTGAGACGGCACACAGCACTACACTGTGAATATATATGTTAAGTTTGACAGAGGCTTCATTACATCCTAACGTCAAATGAAATAAAGATCTGAAAAGAAAAAGAATGAAGCGAAGTCTCTCTGTTCTTATTGCCCATAAAGACAATGACTTGACAAATCTAGAAACAAGGAGAGAGAATACTTCAGGCTAAGGTGATAACAATGAAAGGCAAGAACAATGTAGTTAGATGATAGAACAAGGACACAATTTAGAAATTAGAGAAAATTGGTAAAATGGAACTAGCTATAAGAGCATTCTGGTAACCTTGGGCACAGAGGAGATAAGGTGTGGATGTTACTGAAGGCAAGATAGCGTGAGCTAGAGAGGGCGAGTGTCTGGAAAGCAAGAATCCTTTGACTTCTAAATTCCGAATTGCCTCGGGGAGCTCATCCATCTCTTGTTGACATTGGAAAGCAACATCCAAACATATATCTTCAAGGTGAGCCTTCCCCAGATTCTCCTGAATATCTAAAAGACATCTCAGCCGGAACAGCAATGGAGCCCGTATCTATCTGCTCTGACCGCAGACTTCCCCCAGCTTTCAGAAAGAAAATTCCAGCCTTGGGTTGGTTCAGATCAGAGCCCTGGGTGTGGTCCTTGCCTGCCTTTGTCATTCATTCTGAAGAATCAGAGTGAATTCTGATGACTCAACTTTCACCTTTTGTATAGAGTTCCGCGAGATAAATACTGGCTCTTCTGTGAGCCCTCGACTCAACACCTCTTCTCTGTCTTGGGGTGTCAGGACACTCTCATAGCTAGTTTCATTTTGCTCCGTCTCTACCTCAGAAAGAGGTACCTCCTTACAGAGATCTGCTGGCTTTAGTGATAGAGGTTTGTACTGCCATCTCAAAGGCATGCAGTTTGAATCTACCAGATACTAGCAAATCGTGTCTGTGAAAAGTTTTGGGCTTTGCAGATCACACACTCTCTGTTGTAATGTCGCACCCACGGTCACAACTTCAGTAGAGTAGCCACAGACAATAAGTAAGTAACAAATACTGCACTGTGTTTCAGGGAAATTCTAATTATGGACACCAAAACGGAATTCCATCATTTTCACATGCCAAAAATGTAGGATAGTTGGTGGTGTGTTTTTTTTTCTTTTCCCTTCCAATTTGAAATGGGGAAACCACACTTAGCTTTCAGATTATACAAAGCAGACAGCAGAGGAGGATTTGGCCTGGGGGGTCCTCGTAGGCTGACTCCCACCTCCCGAAGCCCTTCTCTCTACATTATAAGCATGCATGTGCGTACCCTATTCAATGTGCTCTTCTTTCTTTTTGTTTTTCTCCTTTATTTTTTAATTAATTTTAATGAAAGTTTACATAGATTTGGGATTTCCAATCATTCATTGTTGTACTTTTCTCCCTGCCCACCCCTCCTCCCCAAAATCATTCTTCACCTTGAAAAGAAAAAGAAAAACTCTTTTTTTGTTATGAAACTCCTCCTGCCAAGTCCACTCCACTATGTAGCCTTCACTCTGGACTCCTGTCATGACAAGAATACCCATTCATATGTCCCTTTTAAACAGATCTCTCCCTCATCTGTTTCAGTGCAATATATACATCATTCCTCTCCTCCTTTTCTGTCTTCCCTCAACCATGATGTCAATCCCGTTTTACAACAGTGGCACTATGCAATATTTGTCCTTCTGTGACTGAGATATTTCACTCAGCATAATGTCCTCCAATATCATCCATTTTGCATAATATTGCATGAGTTCTTTGTTTTTTGATGCAGCATAGTATTCCATTGTGTGAATATTCCAGAACTTCTCTATCCATTCCTTTGTTGATGGGCACTTAGGTTGTTTCCAGCTCTTTGCTATAGTGAACAAAGCTGCAATAAACATGGGTGTGTATCCTGTTCTTCTTTGTTAATAGCTGATCACCATCAGCTGTAGAGACCTTGACCCTCTTGGCCACCCCAGCTTCCTCACTCCCTCCACACTCACGTATCAGAATCCCTCTAGTGCCAGGCAGGAGCCCGGGTTGTGCAGTGGGGTAAGCCTTGGACTGCTAACCTCAGGGCAGTTAGAACTCACAACCAGGAGAGAGTCAAGGCAATCAGCTTCCAGAAAGATTCACAACCTCAGAAACCTCCTGGGGCCGTTGTGCTGGGTCCCTCAGGGTCGCTGTGAGCCAGGGCGCATTCAACAGCAATGGATTTGGTTTGGATTTTCTAGGAGTCTGGTAGTTGAAAGGTTAAATGCAGGCTCTAAGAGCCTGATACAGGCCATGGTCTTGGCAATCACTTGTTATGCATCAGAGAGTTGGACAATAACTAAGGAGGATAGAAGGAGAATTGATGCCTTTGAGCTGTAGTGCTGGAGAAGGGTATTGAGGGTATCATGGACTGCTAGGAAAACAAACAGATTCATCCTGGAGAGGGTTAAGCCAGGCTACTCCTTGAAGGCAAGGATTCTGGGGCTTCGTCTGACATACTTTGGGCATGTTGCAAGGAGGGACAGGTCCTTAGAGAGGGACATCATGCTTGGGAGGGTGGAGGGCAGGCGCAGGAGGGGAAGGCCCTCTATGAGGTGGATTGGTTCAGTGTCTGGGGAAATGGGGGTAGGTGTATTTGAGACAGTGCGATTGGCACAGGATAGAGCAGGGTTTAGGGCTGTTGTACACAGGGTCGCTATGAGTCGCAAACGACTCGATGGCACATAACAACAACAACAACTAAGAGCCGCTTGTGTCGAATGATTGCCCTCCTGGACAGACAGGAATGAACAAAAAACATAGAGAAGAAAAGAGTGTGTTTAAAACTGGGCTGGCATTCTGTGAGCTAGATATAAATTAGAAGGTGGCCTTGTCTTTTCTCAGTAAGAACGAATGGAGTACATACATGTTTATTTCTTCTTAATTCTCTGATAATTACTATTATTTACCTAGAGGCAACGGGGACAGAAAAAGTAGCCAGTAAGTTGTAAACAAATGCTACAGAAAACATGTCGGAAATCGCTGTTTAGAATTCATTTGACTGTGATTGACAAGTGCATGCTTCTGCCCAAGGATAGTATACAGCACACACATAAAATGTGGATGTCTTCTGTTAGCAATTGTCTTCAGTGTGTGGTTGGAATAAACTTGCAATTGAATAAAGAAATAAAGCCCGACTCCCCCAAATACTCACCACGTGACCTTGAGCAGTTACTTAATCTTTGCCAGTGTTGACTGCAGAGCGGAGTTGATGATTGCTGCTTGAATTATCAGGAGGCTCAGGAAGCTTGCAAAAAACTCAACCCTCAGCACAGCGGGTGGCACACTCTTCAACAAAACCCAACAGCTCTTCCCTGTGCCCCTTTAGAAAAGTTTGCTCCATGTGAGAAAAGGCAAATCAGCAAAGAGCAATGTTGTTTGGGTTTTCTTACTTCTCCAAAATCAGTACTGATAATGTTCTTGTGAATTTCCTTCCAGATTTCTATCTCACTCTGTGTGTGTTTTAACATGAAAACACTTCATTTTAAAATACTTATATTGTTGAGATAGATATTTATATATCTCAAAGGGGGGGGAGGGAAGCCTTTTGTTAACAAACAATAGACAAACCTCTTCCCTCGGTAACTTGATTTGTGCCACTGTTAGAACCTCTACTTGGAATATTATTGTTTTTAATTGTTGACTCTTGTATTTTAACCTGTTAGTTAAATTTGTGTCTTCTAGGCTGCAACAGTTCCATGATACATCTTCAAGGATATAAACGTGTATGGCTAAGCACAATTGATAACAGTGCATCTAAATTCCAAAATCAATCTCCAGAATACTCTAAGTGTTTCTTATTGCCAAAGGGGCCCTTTAGAGTAGTGAGAGAGGATCTTCACCCTGAAACCTACAGCGTCCCTTTTCAGCAGGAAGTAGCTAAGAGAATATGCTGTCCCCTTTTCCTTATGAATCAGGGTAAAATCTCTCTCAGGGAGGAGTGATAGGGAATGGCAAAGGACACATTGACAAAGGAGATTAATCAGAACTGGTTCTGACAAGCACTGTGGCAATGGGACAAATAAAACAGATTTTCAAGGGGAAAATAATGAGAAGAACAAACTGGAGGGGTGTAGAGAAAATAGTGCAACAATGAATGAATAGAAATCCAAAATCTCTGTAAATGTTTGTTAAAATTAAAAAATAGACAAACCTATAAGGTAATCAAGCTTTAATGGCTTAGTGATAAAGACTTGTGCTACCAACCCAAAGGCTCGAAGTTCAAATCCCCAAGCTCCTCTGGGAGAGAAAGATGGACGACCTCCAACTGGTCAATTTACTGCCTCTGAAAACCTACTGGTGTGTTAGCCATGAGTCCATTTGGACTCGATGGTATACAACAACAGCAACAACATAAAGTATTTAATAATATCAGGGAGGAAAGCACACCTTAGAGTAGTCAACCAGATGGGATCAAAGGGTAGGGTCTGTCCAGGGAGAAAATGCCAATAGTGGAAAGGGATAAGAAAGAAGGAGGAGAGGAGATGTGATACAAAAGGTGGAAGTGGGAAGAGTGCTGTCACCATGTGGAGCCGTAATCACTGTCAGGAAACAATGTGCATGAAATGTTGAACAAAAAAATCAGTCTGTTTTGCAAACTTCCATTCAAATTATAAAAATAATTTAAAACATTTTCTTTTTATGCACACCCATGTTTGTTGTGGCTTTGTTCACAACAGCAACGAGTTAGAAAAAAACCCAAGTGCCCATCAACAAAAGAATGGATAGAGAAGGTCTGGTATACTCACACAATGAAATACTATGCTTCATTGAAAAACAAGGAACTCATGAAATATACCAAGTGGGTGACCTTGGAGGACATTATGCTGAGTGAAATATCTCAGTCACAAAAGGACAAATACTGCATAGTGCCACTGTTGCAAAGTGGGACTGACATTGGCATCCAGGGGAAACTAAGAAAAGAGGGGATAAATAATATATACTGCATTGAAATAGATGAGGGAGACAAGTGTTTAGGAGGCATATATGAATGAGTGTTATTGTCATGACAGGAGTCCAGAATAAAGGCTGCATAGTGGAATGGACTTGGGGGGAGGGACTGTATAACAATGAAATATTTATTTATTTATTTATTTTACTTTTAAAAGAGAAGACAGAACTGCGGGGGAGGGGTGGGCAGGGAGAAAAGTGTAACAATGAATTAATGGAAAACCAAAGTCTCTAAACTTTCATTAAAATTAATAAAACAACCAAAAAAAAATAAATTTCCAACAATGTGGTTGGGCTAGAAAATGGAAAAAAAAAAAAAGAAAATGGAAAAAAAATTAATAACACAAACAAAATTTTCTTTTTGACATTTTAAGTATACAGTGCTGTGGTGTGAATGGTCTTCACCATGCTATGTAAATGTCACCATTATCTGTTTCCAAGAGTTTCTCATCCCCTTCTCCTCAGCAGGAACAGAGTGCCTTATAAGCAGTAACTTCCCTCCTCCTCCTTCGTGCTGCCCCAGTGACTGCTGCTAGCCTCCAGCCTCCATGCATTCACTTATTCTTCATGTTTCCCATAAATGGGATAAAATTTGCAGTGTTGTTCTTTAAGTAACTACCTTTTTTTTTTTTTACTCTCTTTCTCTTGGAAATTTATTGGCTGGAGAAATAAAATTCTTTAAAACTTACGAGAAAATGAGAGACGCTTAGATAATCACAAAGTATTTGATGATCGCTTTTGTTAGCTGTCATCATATTGACCCCCCGCTGATGGGCATTCGTACACACTGGGCTCAGGCCAGGATGGTCCACTGGGAGCTCAGTGGCTGACTCTTAGGAGGAGACCACTTGGTCTTTTTTTCCCTAGTCCACCTAAGTCTGTAAGCTCCTCTGAAACTTGTTCTGCTTCACAGAAACAGATATTAAAGACACAGTGTGAATTTTAAAAGATGTAATAGTGATATTACAGTTATGCTTTTGAAAATAGCCTTATGTTTTTGAGATACTTAAATATCTATCGAGGAAATCCTATGCCACCTAAGATTTGCAGCAAAATAACAGAGTAAGGATCATCAGCAGGTCAATGAGTAAACAGCACACATGGTGGAATACCATGCAACGGTAAAGGAGACTGAGCAGCCCAGGAAACAGCTGACAGAGATTAACCAGGAGGACAGTACGCTGAGGGAAAGAAATCAGTCACCAAAAGGACAAATACTGTATGGGTTCACCATTAGAAAAAGGGATCGAAATCCACCTACAGGATTAACTACACACTGGTAGGAGAACAAACACATCCATCCTAGAGAAGGTGAAACCAGGCTGCTCCTTGGAGGCGAGGATTCTGAAACTCTGTCTGACATATTTTGGGCATGTTGCAAGGAGGGAGTAGTCTTTAGTGAGGGACATCATGCTTGGAAGGGTGGAGGGACAGTGCAAGAGGGGAAGACCCTAGATGAGATGGATTGACTCAGCAACAGTGGTATTGAGTGGAAGTAGGTGTCTCGGAGACAATGAGATTGTCCCAAGATGAGCTAGATTCAGAGCTGTTGTATATAGGGTCGCTATGAGTTGCAAGCAACTCAAGCATATAACAACAACAAAAACAACCTGAGACCAGAAGAATGGTACCAGGCTTCCTTTATTAACCTTTCTGACCAGGGACATAATAGAATGTCCTGGGTAGAAACTGCACGTCCTCTCCTTCGAATCCAGCTGGTGGATTCAAATCTCCTGGAGATACGCAGCCTTATGTTACCAGCGTAATTCAAAGTACAACATATCACCAGAGTTCCCCAGATTGTTTAAGACAGCACATTATTCATGAATTTGAAACTCAAGGTATAGCTAGAGGTAATTCTCTAGCCAAATTATAGAATAGCTTATTAAACAAATAATAAATTTCAAAATAAATAATAAATAATTTATCAAATAACTTATTCATGCAGTTTCTTCTCATTGTGATTTACAGTCTTGGAAACCCAATACAAAGCAGCTTTGAGTCAGAACCAGCTCAACGGTGGTAATTTTTAGTTTTTAATCAACCAACTATTCGAAAACAAACTATCAGCACTTACCCAAAACCAAAGAATAAAAGTCGGAGAGGAGGCGGAAAGCTAGACCAATGGAAACAGAACCAACAGAATGGAAAGAATGAGAATGCTGATACAATGAAAAAAATATTAGCAAAGGCCCAGAACAATGTGCATGAAAATTGTTAAAGGGAAACCAAATTTGCTGCTTAGACTTTCACCCAAAACACAATGAAATATTGTTTCCAAAAACTACATAGTGAGGGGAGTGGTGCAGAAATGACCCGAAGTGTGCTGACTTGTTGAAGATGGACAGTGGAGAGATGCATTATACGCTTCTCCGATTTTATATTCACTTGAAATTGTTCATTAAAAGCAAGCAAAAATAAAAACCTTAAGAACAATTGAATCAGCTGGTTTTCTGTTCTTTTTTCCTTAGAAAAGTTCCTTTTAGGGGAGCTCTGGTGGCCTAGTGGCAAGGAGCTGCAACTACAATCCCAGAGGCGCACAGTTCAAATCCACCAGATGCTCTGCCGGGGAAGGAGGGACAATCTCCTCCTGTAGCAGTCAGATCTGATTTGACGGTACACTCACAGAAAAATAATAAAATAAAAAAAAAAAAAGAAAAGTTCCTTTTAAGTAAGTACTGACCTAGGAATGGAGAAAAAAAAAAGCATTAATACTAAAAGCATTATTACTGTTTTAAGTAGAAAGTAAAGCAGAGCTTACACGAAAATTAGTCCGGCCCATTACTAGCTTCCTTAAACAGGGCTGGAACCACCCATTTGGGGAGTTATTTATATGTCAAATTGAGCTGCCAGGTCAGAGGCTGCTGAAATTCAGACTCATTGCTATCAAGTCAAAATCAACTTCTAGCTGCTCCCTAGAGGGTTTTCAGAGCCTGTAAAACACACAGGAGGAGATTGTCCATAGCTCCCCATGAGCAGTGGCTGCATTCGAACCACTCACCTTCTGGATGGTCGCGTATCCCCCTTCTCACTGGGTCACCAGAGCTCCCTTATCCCAATGTTGGCAAGTAACAGGCTGTTCCTTGTACTAAAATGTCTCTCCTCTTTTCCCTTAACAAGAAAATCTACGTTTAGTGACACATGGCCACCCACATTAAAGGGGATATTTCTCAGCCTACTTTGCACTTGAAGGTTTCTGTGCCGAGCAATCAAGTGTAAGGAGGTGTTTGAAAAGAATGCTGGCGTGGCTTTGATGAACTTTCCCCATTCTTCATCTTTGTTGAATGATAGTCCGATGGCTGGTACTCAGCAGCCACGTTGGCTCCCGAGGCAGAAACTCCATGAAAGGAGGTGGAACTTTAAGATCAAAATAACCTTTTCCCGACACAGCCCTAGACTGACTACCTCCAAATTTGTTTCTCAATTTTAAGTAACTTCAGTATATGTATAAAAGGATAAATATTTTTTTATTTTTTATACTCTACGTACGTAAATCAGGGACACTTGTGTATGAGTAATTTCTGAAAAATGTCTCGCTCATTTAAATTTTTACTTGGAGTAAATATAAAGTAGTTGCTTCTCAGTCAATAATAAATTAACAAGCCAACAAGCAAATAAATATATATATATATTTATATCTGTGTGTGTATATTATGTAATATATATGCATGTATTAACAAAAATATTTTATTTGAGTGAATGTTTACAAACCATATTGATTTTTCAATTATATCTATATATATCTTAATAATATATTCTAAAATAAACCAGAGAATGGTTTGGCCTTGCATCAAGTTCCCATTAAATATAATAAGTAATTTAATCAACTGCTAAAATACCTCCAAATAATCTTTTTTATGAGGAAGAAAGAAACTCTTATTCCTTGCTTTCCTCTTATTAATAAGTGGTTATCATCCTAATTAGTGTAGATGCTAAAATTTGCTACAAATTCTCTAAGTATTTACTGAGTACTTTGGCAGTAAGTGGAATTGTGCTAATTACTGTGGGAGAAAAAGATGAAAATCAGAAAGATGTAGAATCAGTACGTGATTTTTCATTTTCGTTGAGACAACTGCGTAAAAAAGAGAATGAAAATATAAAGTGATAAATTAAGATATAATTAGATCATAAAACTAGCTGGAGTGTTCAGTGCATGTGGCAACCTTGTCCTAAGTCCTTTATACATTTCTATTCATTTATCCATTGCAAGATTAAGAGTTATGAACTGTGTTATTCCTATTTATACTTGAAATAGAGAAACACAGAGAGATTACCTAATACAGTCATTATCACTACCATGAACTCTACTGAGCCTGTCCAAGATCACACAGCCTGTAAATTGAGATGACAGGCATATGGTATTCATTCATTTGGATTATAGATCATCATCAAGAAAACAGAAATTTAGGGGAGCTCTGGTGGCCTAGTGGCAAGAAGCTGCACTGCAATCCCAGAGGCACACGGTTCGAATCCACCAGATGCTCTGCAAGGGAAGGAGGGACAGTCTCCTCCTGTACCTGTCAGATCTGATTTGACGGTACACACACAAAAAAAATAATAAATTTAAAAAAAATTCTTTCTAAAAAAAAAAAAAAAGAAGAAGAAGAAAACAGAAATTCTTACCACTGGCCTGTTAGGAAACATCATGAAAGATAGAGAAAATATTGAAACTGCCAACGATTTTTTCTTCTCACTTAGATCCACAATCAACACCCTTGACACTGGCAGTCAGAAGATCAGGAAATGTATTACACTGGACAAGTGCCCTGTCAGGGACCTCTCTAAATTAGTGAGAAGCAATGATGTCAGTGTGAGGGCTAAGGTGTGCCTGATTCAGGCCATAGTGGTGTTAATCACTGCTAGGCCTCTGAAAGCTTGACAGTGAATAAGGATGACAGAAGAATTGGTGCCTTTGAGCCATGGTGGTATTAAATGTCTCACAGGCGGCCAAAATAACACACAGATATATCTTGAAGGAAGGTGCATTCAGAGTGCTCCTTGGAGGCAAAGATGACGAAGTTTCATCTCACATAACTTTGTGCATGAGGCTAAGAGAAGCTATGTCAGAAAGAGAAAGAAAGGAAGAAACGGAGGGAGGGAGGGGAAAGGAAGAAAAGAAAGAGAGAGAGAGCTAATCCTTGGAGAGGACATTATGCTTGGAAAGGTGGAGAGGCAGATGAAGAAGAGGAAAGCCCTCAGCCAAGTGGGTTGATACAGTGACTACTGCAAAGAACTCGAGTCTGTTAGAAATGATGAAGATGGTTCAGGGTTCCGATCTGTTGTTCATAGTGTTGCTATGAGGCATACTTAACTAACAAAAACAATAGCAGATAGATCTTTGAAATGAAAGAGTCAGCTGGCAAATCTTTGTAAAGAAAAGATTTTGATTCTTGCAACAAACATTGAGTTCTCACTGTGGGTCAGACATTAATCAGGCTCAGAAAATAAAAGTGAGGTCAATCATTGGACTAAATATCTACTGGATAATACCATGAAAGAGAGCAGGGAAACTAGATTAACATAAATGGAACAACTAGAATGGAAAGAATGAGACTATCGACATAATTGTGAAAAATTTCAGCCAATGTCACTAAACAATATGTATAGATTGTTAAATGGAGATCTAAGTTGCTAAATAAACTTTCACCATTAATACCATAAAGAACTATTGTGAATAAAAATCATGGGGGAAGAATGTGTAAATTGTAATTTGAATGCAAAATTGAAGAGAGTGAACAATGTGAATTCAAACAGGCATTGCTCTGTGAATAGTTCCCCTACAGTTATGCAAAATCAGAGCACAGCCTTGAATTTGAGGCCCACGGGAGGAATGTGGCTCACATTCGCTTATGTTAAGAGAGTTGTCCATTGTGTTAAGAGAGTTGGGAGAACTTCATGTAAGATCCTAGATTTTGTTTGCTTGCTTCCTTCATAGAAGTAAAGTGTCTGGCAATACAAGGCCTTTATTCTCACCAGTTGGCAATTGGCTAAAGCAGAGGATGACTTAACCCTCAAAACCTCCTGTCTCCTGTGTTTGTCATAGTTCCATTATTAGGGTGTGTAGGAGAGAGTGTGATTACCAGGAAATCAAAAGACGTATTGTGATGGCAAAGTCCGTTGTTAGAGACCTCTCCAAAGTACTGACAAGCAAAGATGTCACTCTGGAGATTAAGGTGCACCTGAGACAGGCCATGATCTTTGCAATCATTTGCTATGCATCAGGGAGCTGGACAATGACTAGGGATGATAGAAAGAGAATTGATGCCTTTGAGCTGTGGTGCTGGAGAAGAGTAATGAATATACCATGGACTGCTAAGAAAATAAACAGATTCCTCCTAGAAAGGGTTAAACCTGATTGCTCCTTGGAGGCAAGGATTCTGGGGCTTCATCAGACATACTTTGGACATGTTGTGAGGAGAGACAGGTCCTTGGAGAGGGACATCATGTTTGGGAGGGTGGAGGGACAGTAGGAGAAGGACCTCTATGAGGTAGACTGATTCAGTGACTGGGGAAATCGGGATAGGTGTGTCAGAGACACTGAGATTGGCACAGGATAGAGCAGGGTTTAGGAGTCACAGGCGACTCGACGGCACATAACAACCACCACCTGTGTGATATGGTGTTGCAATTTCACGGAGCTTGTACAGGAAATACAGCCCAGAATGATGAATAAAAATGATATTTTCCCTCAGAAACCAGGGCCTCATCTGTCTGGAGACAAGGAACGCTAGATGCTGTCCAGCTGTCACTACTGACCGTTCTGGCCTGGAGAAACACAGTAGATGGTCAGAGGTAAACATTCACCAGCTGCTCTTCCAGAGAAAGATAGGCGATCTCCCCCAGTGTGGTTTATAACCTCCAAAATCCTGCTGGAGGGTTAATTATGAGTCAGTTCAGACTCAACAGCAAACAGTGTCACAGCTGAGCATTCTGAAATAGATCACATTTGAAGATACTGAGAAGATCATTTCCCAATGTGGAACAAGACTCAAAAATAAAAATAAGAGCAGGCTTCCTGATCCCATAGAAGCCAGTGGAACCTTCTCAAGACTATGGCTTGTTGTTGGTTTTGTCTTATTTTTTTAAAGATGACCTGAAACAAAACTTAAATTCCCACCCCCCACTCCTGCCCCTGAAGTGCCTCATGTCTCAGCCAAACAACCATTCTTCACTAAAGTTGAGTCAGAATTGACTCCTAGGTGACCCTTTGGTCCTCAAGAGGCTGTAAATCATAAGGCTGGAAATTGTTCATCTTAAGAGGGAAATACAGAACCATTTGGAAATGTTAGAAACCAAAAGGAACATTCTCAAGAGACTTAGCATTTCTTGGGCAAAGCAGCACCTGACCACTAAGATTAGCACTTTGAGCTCACTCAGAGGTAACTCTAGAAGGTCTGTGGATCTACTCCCCAAAGGAGAGCAGATTGGCCTTGAAAACCGTGGAATGCAACTCTGTGAGATACTTGGGACTGCTAAGAGTCATAGTCAACTTGACGGCAATCGTTCTGGTGGGTTGTTCGGGGGTTTTTGCATTTGGTTTTGTTTGTTTTGTTGTGTTGTTTGTTTGTTTTTGTGTTTGTTTTTTTGTGGTAGTTGTTTTTAAGTGTCATAGTAAAATTATGAAGATCTATAAGAAAGATATTTTTTAAAAAATAAAAAGAGCTGCTAATGGATTGGAACCACCGCAGACATACACCTTTAAGTTAGAGGTGCACCTCCTTACAGACGGCTCCACCAAGAGCACCCTCGTCTTCAGTATGCTGGGGACCTATTTCTGAGAAGCCTGCTGGGGAGGGAGCTGAACGGCCAGCCCAAAGGTGGATGGAGAGTTCAAATCCACCAGGTGCTCTGGAGGGAGAGAGATAGGCAATCTCCTCTGGTGTACTTCATGGCCTCTGAAAACTTGCTACCAAATCAGTCATGAGTTGGTTCTAATTCAACGGCAATGAGTCAGTGAGTGAGTTCTGAAAGGCAAAGGTAGATAGATTAAGAACTTTAACTGGAGCATCCTAGCCTCTTTTCATTACTTAAACACGAAAAATAGACAGATTTGTAAGGGGAAAAATATCATTAAAGAGGTCTTTAGCAGACTCAACCACACCAAGGAGGAATAAAAGCAGCATTTGCCCAAAGATAAAGCCCTGACGGCATGAAGAGATGCCAGGAAAGGATTCCTGGGAATCAGAATTACTGGGAGAAAGTAAGGAAAAACTGTGGTTATTGTAATTATTGTTTATAAATGAAATATTCATGAATGGCTGGGTGAAAAATCAGTTTGCTTTGTGAACGTTTACTCAATTTATTTGTAAACTTTCTTTCAAACCATAATGACAATTAAATAACAGCTAGCATTTTATAGAAAATACCAATACAATTTTTTAAAAATAGTAATAATACTGAATGGGAACTTGATTTGCTGGGTAAAATTTTAGCAAAGACACAATATGATATGGTAAATAAAAGTCATAATTTCTGTTTCAAAACCTCTCAGCAAAGCAGCACAATTATTCTTCACCTTTGTTCTATAAGGAAAGTAAAAGAGTACGGAGAAAAAAAAATGTTCAAAAAAGAAAGTTTTTAGCTAAAACAAAAAACAAACAACAAAGAGTAAAGCTTTCAAAAGCATTCTAGATTATAGTGCTAATTAAGACAAGGTGATCATCTTGTCTTCCTGTCAAATTTTAGTGTCCAAGAAACGGGAGAACTAGGAGGGGACAAAGAAGTGGGTCAACACAGATTTGAGGCGTTGAATACTTTCTTCCTTCTTTTTTCCTCCAAGGTGCCCCAAATCCCAGAAAATACTGACATTATCCAGGATTTTATTTTACTCAAATCCCCAATCAATGCCCATACAGTCAAAAAGCTAATCAGTGTATCTCATTGCACAAATCCACTACAACAAACTTCTTTAACATAAGTAAAAATCCAAGATGTCACTTTCTGGATCAAAGTGTGTCTGACCCAAGCCATGTGTCTTCATTTAGTTTATATGTATGTAGAAGTTGGACAATGAATACGGAAGACTAATAAAAAATTACGTCTTTGAATTATTATTATGTTTTTGTTGTTGTTATGTGCCGTCTAATCGCTTGCGACTCATAGTAACCCTCTGTACAACAGCCCTAAACCCTGCCCTATCCTGTGCCAATTGCACTGTCTCTGACACACCTACCCCCACTCTCCCAGTCATTGAATTGATCCATTCTCCCAAACATGATGTTCCTCTCCAAGGACTGGTCCCTCCTGGCAACACGCCCAAAGTATGTTAGATGAAGCTTCAGAATCAGAATCCTTGCCTGCAAGGAGCAGCCTGCTTTCACCCTCTCCAGGACAAACCTGTTTGTTCTCCTAGCAGCCCATGGTATATTCAACACTCCTCTCCAGCACCACAGCTCAGAGGCATCAATTCTCTTTCTATCATCCCTAGTCACTGTCCAGCTCTCTGATGCATAGCTCGCAGATTGTGAAGAGTATGGCCCAGATCAGGCACACCTGAGTCTCTAGCCTGACATTGTTGCTCTTCAGTACTCTGGAGAGGTCTCTGACAGCTAACTTTCCCAATGCAATTCGTCTCTTGATTTCCTGGTTGCTGGTACCAAGAGTGTTGACTGTAGAGCCAAGCAAACTAAAACT
>NW_006399765.1:26509996-26513495 GCF_000299155.1 Elephantulus edwardii | reverse complement strand
ATATCTTATATTAATTACAGTATATGATATTAATTCTATTCTATTCTAGTAATCTATTTTATTCATGAAGACTATTGAATATACTTGCTAAAAAGCAAACAAATCCATCTTGAGGAAAGTACAGCCAAATGATCCCTTGGAAGCCAGGATAGTGAAATGTTGTCTCTTGTACTTTGGACATGTTATCAGGAGGGACTAGTCCCGGAGAAGAGCATCCTGTTTGGTAGAGAAGTGAAAATTCCTGAGGAAGACACAGAGCAATGGGCCAGAGGATGGCAAGACTGTGAGAGTGGTGCGAGCTGGTCGGTGCTGTGTTCTGTCCCCTGGGTGCTCATAAACCAGGATCATCTACCAGTCCCTAACAAGGCCCAAACCCTAATGGCTGTTCTCTGTCACAGGCAGCAGCTGGGAGTTGGAACCAGCTCAGGAGCAGTGGGTTCAAGACCTGCTTCAACTGCCCTGCCTCCGTCCACGCCACCTCTCCTCCTGTGATGTTTCTCAACCCCTTTGCCTTTTAGTTCTCCAAATTCCTATGCTTCTTCCTATCTCACAGGCCTATGTTCCTTCTGCTTAGAAAGCGCTTCCCTTTTCTAACTTCTCCTTGCTCATTCCCCAAAGCTTGCTTTTAGCAAACTTGCTTCTTATTCTCTCTTCCCCTCTCAACTCAGAAATCCTACTAGCTGGCCCTAGAATTTCATGGTAAATTGTTAAAAACATGAAGGATTTTATGCACTAGCTGAAGGACCTATAAATAACTCTCTACTGACCTGACTCTACAGTTGTTCAGTTCACTACTCTTTGCGACCCCCATTGGGTTTCTGAGGCTGCAAGTCTTTAAGGAGGAGACTGGCCATTTTGCTCCCGTGGAGCAGCTGGTGAATTTGAACCACTGACCTTTTAGGTTAACAGCACAGCACATAACTCGCTCTACCACGAGAACCCCCTTTGGGTGAGTGCTGGGGGTCTGGTGGGTGAGGAGTTGCACCGCTAACCAAAAGTCAGGAATTTGAATCCACCAGCTGCTCCCCAGGAGAAAGAGAGGCAATTACAGCCTCTGCAAACCCACTAGAAGTGTAGCTATGAGTCTGTTACGTCCCATTACGCTTTGAGTAGGTGAGGCTTTACTAATATACTCCACTCAAGGTCTCTTCTAAGTTCAACTTGAATGTCTGGCATTTCCCTATTCCAACCACTTTTTTTTTTTTATAACCTTCTGCAAGATTTTACTTATATGGGTTTTCAGTTACATAGTTTGATAATTTCTGTACTCTCTCTTGAATCACCTCTTTTTTGAAATAGGAACAAATATGCATTTCTTCTAGTCATTTGACCAAGACTTCCGAATTTCTTGGCCTGGACTAGTTTTTGAGGACACGCAGGACTGCATCTGTTGAAACATCTCAATTAGTATTCCATTAGTTCCTAGGTCCATGTTTGTTTTTGTTTGTTTGTTTGTTTGTTTTGCCAATGCCTCCAGTGCAACGTAAACTACTTCATTTCTGTTGGTTGTTGATCATATGCTACTTTCTGAAATGGTTCAGTGCCAGCCAGTTCTTTTTGTTATAGTGGCTCTGTGTGTTCCTCCCATATATATTTTTTTAATGCGTCCTGTGTCATTTAAAATTTTGCTGATAGAATCCTTCAGTTTTGCACCTATAGGCTTAAATTTGCTGTTCATTTCTTTCAGCTTGAAAAACACCACCTATGTTCTTCCCTTACGATTTTCTATCACCACCTTTTTGTACATTTTGTGATAATATGTTGCTTTGTCTTTTCGAGTTGCCCTTTGACATTTTCTGTTCATCTCTCTTACTTCAGCACTCCTTCCCCTTGTTGTGGTCTCTCGACATTCTTTTTTCCTTTTTTTAAATTATTTTTGTGTGTATATACCGTCAAATGGGATCTGACTGGTACAGGAGGTGATTGCCCCTCCTTCTCCAGCAGAGCATCTGGTGTGTTTGAACTGGGCACATCTGGGATTGCAGTGCAGCTTCCTGCCACTAGGCCACCAGAGCTCCCTCTCTCTACATTCTAGTGCAAGTTTCAGAATTCAACAGGGGACTCATAGAAGTTCAAGCTGGATTCAGAAGAGGAATATAATTATTGTTGTCTGATAGATCTTGGCTGAAAGTGGAAAATACCAGAAGGATATTTACCTGTATTTTGTTGACAATACAGAAGCAATTAACAGTGTGTTTTATAATAAATTACAGATAACAGTGAGAAGAATGGAAATTGCAGAACACTTAATGGTGCTCGTGTAAAACCTGTACGTAGACCAAGAAGCGGTTGTTCCAACAGAACAAGGGAATGTTACATGGTTTAAATTTAGGAGAGGTTGTCATCAGGATTGTATCCTTTCCCCATACCTATTCAATCTCCATGCTGTACTTTATTCCTAAATCTGGACAATATGAAGGTCTGGTGACCTAATCAGTGTGAAGTTCATTGTCAACCCAAAGGAGAACAAGTCTAATCCATCAACTGCTTTGTTGTTAAGTGCCATTGAGTCATAGATGACTCATAGTGACCCTATGAATGAAAGACCTGAACACTTGTATAACTTTCATCGTTTCTCCAAGTTCATAGAGTTTCCCGAGGCAAGCTATTCCGGAAGTGGATGCCACTCCTGCTTCCAAGCTTGTTTTAATCGGGAAGCTTCACCAAACACTGTCCACTCTGGGTAACCATTATTGCATTTGACACATCAGTGTCACAGTGTTGAGCATCACAACAACCACGAGTTATCTCTGCACAGCAAATGGATGGATTAGTGCTATACATACACCTATAAAAGTGTTTGATCAAAGACAATTAAAACCAAGCCTGAGGGCTGCTGATTAAAATCACTCACCTTTGGCTTGGTAGCATACCTTTCTATGCCCTAGGCCAACAGACCTCTCTTGTTGTTGTTGTTGTTGTTGTTGTTGTTGTTAAGTGCCGTCGAGTTGTAGACAACTCATAGCTTTATATGAGTGTGTGATGTACAGCCTCTGAAAACCTATTGGAGGGTCAGCTATAAATCGGTTCTGACTATGAGGGACTGAGAGAGTGGATACTGAAGAATGTGACATCATCAACAACCTGCATTATGCAGGTGACACAACACAACCTTGCTTGTAGAAATCAAGGAAAACTAGAAGCACCTTATGAAGAAGAACAAACACTACACCTTCAATATGGGTTATGTCTCAGCACCAAGGAAGCAAGAAGCGACAGCAGCTCATAGTGACCCAGTGAACAATAGGTCTGCACCTCTGCAGGTGAGAACCGACTTGATGGCACTGAACAACGACAACGTATACCAGTGAGTCAAGAATCAACACTCACCTTGCTGCCATTGAATTATGACTCATGGCGAATCTCCACTGTGTTTCTAAGGCTGTACTTTTTTAGAGTAGATTACCCAACCATCTCTGATGCAGTGGCTGGTAGATTTCAACCACCAACTTTTTTTTTCTTCTTAATTTTATTTTTTTTAAATAAAAATTTCTATTTT
>NW_006399765.1:26491750-26509896 GCF_000299155.1 Elephantulus edwardii | reverse complement strand
TTTAAATAAAAATTTCTATTTTAATTGCCATTTTAACACAAGTTTACAGAAAAGTTAAATTTTCCTTCATTCATTGTTGCACATTTTACCTACTCTACCTCCCTTTCCCCCTCCCCAAGTTGACTTTCTTTTTCTTTTCATTAGTTTATTTACAAAATTCTAATACAAATTTGAATAAATTCTTTCACTTTCCCTCACCCCTCTACCCATCAAATTGTACAACCCAATGATTAATCCCCCCCTTTCCCCTGAACATCCACAAACCTCCCACCCCTCCTGGATCCTTATACTCATTCTACAACAACGGTCTTATACAATATTTATCCTTGTGGGACTGAGATAGTTCACTCAGCATAATGTTCTCCAGTCCCTCCCAAGTTAAGTAATAATTTACAAAATCATTGTTCCTGCATGCTGCATTGTATTCCATTTTGTGAATGTACCATACTTTCTCAATCCATTTGTTTGTGGTTGGACATTTGGGCTGTTTCCATTGAACCACCAACTTTTTGGTTAACAGCCTAATACATAACACCCACCCCCCCCACCCCAGGATGCCTCAGTGCCTACCCATTGAAATATCGCCAGGTAGAACAGGTCTACAACAGAAATGCATGGCTGAATGAAGATAAGTGGGTGTGAGACACAGGTGTATTATACATGAACCTGACATTTCTCAGATTACAGCGCAATCATTCCATTAACGGGCTCTCTGTTTCAATCCAAGATTTGTGAGGTCAATGAATTTAAAAAACTCAAATGCTCTGCAGAGAAGATTCCTCTGGTGGCAGCCACTGCCTCTATTTTACTTTAGTTATGATTTGGGTGAACAGAAAGCACCCCTGAGCATGGCGGGAAGAGGCCTCTTTCTCCCCTGCCGATGAAGGGAGTTTTGTATTCTTTTTATTTGCCTTACCAGCAGAAATCTATTGTTCTCGCTAAGAATTTTAAAAGTTCACTGGACTGTTTCTTATGCTGAAATCATTACATCTTCCTCAGGTGGGATGTGCGTGGAGCTCACTTTAAAATTAAAGTCTTCAGGGCTTTTCATCAAGCGCTGAACGGAAAGTTTAATTATGTTTCTCATCAGCAGATGCATGTGTCCTTCAGCGTGCAGCAACGACACTATAAAGACACGTCCTAATGACTCGCATGCCTTCTGTGGACTGTGATGAGTCCCCCGGGATGGCTTCTCTTTCTCTTGTTAAAACTGTTGCAATATTACATACAGTGTTGCATTAAGCACATATACACTGTGTTATGTGTTTATCACATATTGAGGATAATGAAGTAGGAATATTTTATTTAGATTAACATGTATGCCACTAACATATTTTAGAGTAGAAAATTTGGCTAACAGTTTACCTCAGAGTACTATTTAAATAGCAATAAAATGTTAAAATTTTGGTAATGGCAAGCTTATTTTGCAGTCTTTGAATCATAATAGAGTTATAATTTTAGCTTCAGTGTTTTCCCCATTACATTAAAATATCACAGTTTATTAATTTTCCTGCTCATGGAAATTTTGATTATTCTCAAAATTTTTATTACGAAAGTGTGCTTACTATTGTTAAATGTCATTTACTTCCAACTCATAGCGACCTTATAGAGAGCAAGGAAACATTGCCTATGCCTGGCGGTAGGCCATCCGTATAATCATTGCCGTGTTGGGCACACTGTTAACAGTGTCTGTGTCAAGCCATCATGCTAAGGGATGTTTATCTCTATGTACATGAACTAAGTATGGCTGAGAAGTACAATTAGTCGGTATGGGATTTGTGTATCTTTTCTTTATGGTATATTATGATATTGATTCTTTTTAAGCCAACTCTTACAGTTACCAAGCCAGTTCACCTCACTGAGGGTCTCTTTTTCTCCTCAGTGAACCTCTGCTTTTCCAAGCAAGTTACTCTTTGCTAAGGACCACCCATTGTGTATTCCATCTTTTGAAGCTTCAATTTCTTCATTTCTGTGACACTGCTGGGTCAAATGTGAGAATGGTTACCCATGGTGGACAGTGTTTGGTGAAGCAAACTGATTAAAACAAGCTTGGAAGCAGGGGTGGCATCTACTCTGAAATCGCTTGCCTCTGGAAACTCTATGAACGTGGAAAAACGATGAGAGTTATTCAAGTGTTCAGGTCTTTCGATCATAGGGTTGCTATGAGTCATCTACCACTCCATGGCACTTAACAACAACAGTATGCATTTATTGTGTCTTATTGTACAATGTATTTATTCTATTTATATGTCTATATATCAAGAATATCTACTATATATCTATATATAATTTACATCTTTATATAAATATATTTATTATATGTACATATTACCAGTATTTGCAATCGCTTGTTATGCATCAGAGAGTTGGACAATGACTAGGGAGGACAGAAGGAGAGTGGATGCTTTTGAGCTGTGGTGCTGGAGAAGGGTACTGAATGTACACTGGACTGCCAGAAACACAAACAGATTCATCTTGGAGAGGATTAAACCAAGCTACTCCTTGGAGGCAAGGATTCTGGGGCTTCATCTGACTTATTGGACATGTTGCCAGGAGGGACGGGTCCTTGGAGAGGGACATCATGCTTGGGAGGGTGGAGGAGAGGAAGACCCTCTATGAGATGGATTGATTAGGTGACTGGGGTAATCCGGACGGGTGTGTCAGAGGTGGTGCGGCAGGGTTTAGGGCTGTTGTGCATAGGGTCGCTATGAGTTGGAAACGACTTGACGGCACATAACAACAACAACAACAACATATATTATCAGTAGTTATTGATCTGTTCCACAATCAGCACCTGGCCTCGTTTTCACAGCTGACATTGAGCTTTTCCAAAGATTCTTTCCACAAATGCAATTGATCTGATTCCTATGCATACCATGAGGTGAAATCCATGTGTATAACCTGTGTTTATGTTTCTTTTAAAATGTATTTGCAAGGAATAAGTAAGTCATTGATTGTGCAAAATTCTATCATTCTATCTCCAGTTTCATTTCTGTCTTCATTTCCATGTTTTCAGCTACTGATCCTTCTTCTCTGTTCCCAACTTTAGCGCAGGAGAGGAAGACCCTTGATGAGATGGATTGATTCTGTGACTGGAGTAATGGGAGTAGGTGTATCATAGACAATGAGATTGGCAAGGGATAGAGAAGGATTTAGGGCTGTTGTACATAGGGTCGCTATGAGTTGCAGATGACTTGATACCACATAACAATAACAACATATGTTTAATTACAGAAGTATATCAACTTATTAACAGCCATATTGGTCTAGAAATGTTAAACTTATTTTTTTTCCATTTGTACAGGAGTAACACAATGTATTAAATATGTAAGGTCTTGTGTACATAGGTTTGATTACAGAAACTAATATTCTCTAAATAATGAGTTTTGTAAGAAAAGATATATCAACTTATATATAAATAATAAAGAATAGAATCAAATAGAAATAATTATAAAATGCTGTTGTTGTGAGGTGCCCTTGAGTTAACAACTATTCATAGTGACCCATGAACAACAAATCTGCATCTTGTCCTCATGATTTTTAATGTGCTTGAGTCCATTGTTGCAGTCAGTGTATCAGTTTATCTTGGTGAGGGTCGTCTTCTGTTTCAAGGACCCTCCTTGACTTCTTCTCACAATGTGCTCCAAGTTTAGGAGGCGAAGTTTCACCATCCGTGGCTGTAAGGAGCAAACACCCTGGCTGTACTTCCACCAAGACAGGTCTGTGTGTTCTTATAACAAGTCATGGGATTATCAGTGCTCTTCTCCAACAATTCCAAGTTCTTGATTCTTCTCGTGTCTGTCATCCTTGTCCACTATGCAACTTTTCGATGCCTAAGAAGCAATGGAAAATACCATCGCTTGAATCAGACACACCTTTGTCTTCAACAATGTTCTCTTTAGAATCTTGGAGAGATCCTTGACAACAGAGTGTTCCAATGCAGTACAACATTTTATTTTTTTTTTAAGGTAAAAGGTAAAGATGGGTTTATTAGAAACTTTTATCCCAGAGATGGGATGGACGTTTCACCCGGGAAACGAAATGTGGAGGAGATCCTTTTGATTTCTTGATTGCTGCTTCCGTGGGCATTGATTGTGGACCCAAGAGATATTAAATCATTGACTGATTTATTCCTTTTTAAAAGTTTTAAATTATATTTATTACTCACTATGTTATTGGCTCTGTTCTTAGCATTTTTTTCCTTCTTCTAACGACTGTTCTGGTAGACGTGAGAACAGGTTACTCCTTACTGATAAGGATGGTGAATCTTCATCTCACTTAATTTGGACGTGGGTCCAGAAAGGCCCTTCCTTGGAAAAGAGCATCAGACCGGTAAAGACAGAGGCTTAGAGAAAGAAAGGAAGACCTCCAACCAGATGGATCGAGGTCGTGACTGTAGCAATGACCTTGAGTGTATCTGAAATCGTGAAGATGGTGCCGAGCAGGGCAGGGGGCAGATCTGTTGTTCAGACCGCTGCTATGAGTCATAGTGTACGGATGGCAATTAACAACCACAATCTTCTAAAGAGCATATAGGAGGGAAACACAGACACATACACAAACACACACAGATGAATACATATGTATTGTCATTTATTTCATGTGTACATATTTATTTCTTGATCTGCTGTTGTGTTGTGTTCAATGCCTTTGAGTCCATGATGACTCATAGTGACCAGAGGAACAGAAGAAAGATCCACATGGTCCCATGTCAACCTCACAATCTGCTGTGTAAATGATATACTGAATATCCTTTGCCAACATCACTATTCAAAGGCATTGATTTTTTTCCTTTGATCTTCCTTATTCATTGTTCAACTTTTACATACATTTATTAGGTAATATATTTATATGATTAATGTAGAAATAGATATATTTTATTCTATAGCTTAGGTTAATGATATAAGATAAATTCTAGAATTATAATACAATATATTCTAATTATAAGCTCTATTATAAGATATAAATGATGCATATGACTATATATTTGCCTACATAATTTGTTGTTGTTATGTGCCATCAAGTTGCTTGCGACTCATAGTGACCCTATGTACAAAAGCCCTAAACCCTGCTCTATCCTGTGCCGACCTTAGTGTCTCTGACACACCTAACCTCCATTACCCCAATTACTGAATCGACCCATCTCATCGAGGGTCTTCCTCTCTTTCGCTGTCCCTCCACCCTCCCAAACATGATGTCCCTCTCTAAGAACATCCCTCCTTGTAACATGCCCAAAGTATGTCAGACAAAGCTTCAGAATCCTTGACTCCAAGGAGCAGCCCAGTTTCACACTCTCCAGGACAAACCTGTTTGTTCTCTTAGCAGTCCATGATATATTCAACACTCTTCTCCAGCATCGCAGTTCAAAGGCATCAATTCCTTTCCTATCATCCCTAGTCACTGTCCAGCTCTCTGACGCATGGCAAGCAATTGTGAAGACTATGACCCAGATCAGGTGCACCTTAGTGTTCAGACTGACGTCGTTGCTCTTCAGTAGTCTGGAGAGATCCCTGACAGCTGACTTTCCCAATGCAATTCATCTCTTGATTTCCTGGCTGCTGGTACAAAGAGTGTTGATTGTGGAGCCAAGTAAACTAAAACTATTAACAATCTCAATCTCTTCACCATCCATAATGATGCTGCCAATCTTTCTAGTGGTGAGAATCTTTGTTTTCTTAATGTTGAGCTTCAATCCATATTGAAGGCTGCAGTCTTTGACCTGCAGCAAGTGCTTCAGGTCCTCTTCAGTTTCAGCAAGCAGGGTTGTGTCATCTGCATAACGCAGGTTGTTAATGAATCTTTCTCCAATCCTCATTGCCACATTCCCCTTTATACAGCCCAGCATCCCAGATGATCTGTTCTGCAAATAGATTGAAAAGGCATGGAGACAGAATACATCCCTGGCAGACATCCTTCCCAATTTTGAGCCATGCGGTGTCTCCTTCCCCTATTCTGACGGCTGCCTTCTGGTCCAAGTACAGGTTTCGCATTAGCACAATCAAGTGTTCTGGGATTCCCATTCTTCTCAGAGTCAGCCATAGTCTGTTGTGATCCACACAGTCAAATGCCTTTGCATAGTCAATGAAACACAGATAGACATTCCTCTGGTACTCTTTGCTTTCAGCCAAGATCCATCTAGCATTAGCTATAATATCCCTACATGGCCTCTTCTCAACCCAGTCTGCACATCTGACAGTTCTCTGTTGACATGTTGTTCCAGTCGCTTTTGGATAATTTTCAGCAGAATCTTGTTTGCATGTGATATAATTTTGCTTGTTGTTTTTGTTATGTGCCATTGAGTCAGAACTGAGTCATAGCTTACAGCCCAGCAGGTTTTCAGAGGCTATAAATCACACGGAAGGAAATTACCCATCTTTCTCCCTATGGAGCTCCTGGGAGATTTGATCCGTGTACCTTTGGGTTGGCAGCATAATTCCTTACTACTAAGCCAGCAGCACTCCCTTATAATTTATGTAGCATAAATGAAATGCATTTATATAAATGAAATACATTTTCCCCCCCATGGTGGCGTAGTGTGTTATTGGTTGCTCTGCTCACCAAAATATCCTTCATTCCAATGCAACAGCTGTCCTGAGGGAGGGACACCTTTTCCCCCTGGGATTTATACCCTCAGAAATCCGATTGGGGATAGCTGTGAGTGACAGTGCACTCAGCAGCACTGGACTTGGGGGTTTTAAGTATATGTGTTTATGATTCATGTCATGGGATTGCCAACTGCCTCACACGCATGTGAGAACTGGACAATGAGTAAGGAAGAGCAAAGAAAAATCACTGCCTTTGAATGATGACCTGAAGAATGTTACGTGTATCATTTACACAGTAGAAGTTGTGAGGTTGGCAAGGACCAGGACAGGTTTTCTTGTGTTGTCCACAGGGTTGCTGCGGTCACAGGTCATTCAATGGCATCTAACATTTGAAAATGCACACGAAGTATTGACACAGAATAGTTTCAAATTATTGTTGTGGTTAGGGGATACTCATTAAGCATATAAATAAAATTATAAACAAAAGAATATCATTATGGACTATTTAAAAGGTAGTCTAACACCCTGTCTAATATGTGATAACGGAGTACTGGTGTCTTAATGGTAAGGAGTTGCCCTGCCCACCCAAAGACAAATGGTTCAAATCCACCAGCTGCTTGACAGGAGAAAGATGGGAAATCTTGTGATTTACTGCATCTGAAAATCTATTAGAAGGCCAGCTATAAGTCAGTTCTGACATGTAATAGTAATAACAACAATATGCTATAATACATTATGTTTGCATATACAGCACATAAATGTACAAGAGATAATACTTTTTTATTTAAATAAAATGTGATTTTATAGTGGTTTACTTTTAAAAGTTCAAATACATTGTTTTTCACATCAAATCTTTCCCATTTCCTTTATCCACTCATCCCCCCACCCATCAAATTGGGCAACCCTAATGATTAACCAAACCCCGCCCCTCCTCACCCCTCTCCCTTTCCTCCCTTGCATCCTCATACACATTTTACAATAATGGTCTGATAATGTCTGTCTTTATGGGACTAAGTTATTTCACTCAGCATAATGCCCTCCACTCCCTCCCAAGCTAGGTAGTGATTTACAAAATCATTGCTCCTGCGTGTTGTGTAGTATTCCATCATGTGAATGTACTATAATGAAGAGATCATTTCTAATCTTTAAACAGGTATAGTATGACAAGCAGGTCATCTTTTAGCATATATCCCATAAAAAGCCTGGTGATGTGGTTACACACTTGTCTGCTAATCAGATAATCAAATCCACCAATTCCACCTTTCATCCGTGATGCAGCTGATGGATTTGAACCTCTGACTTTTTGATTAAGGATCTGGCACTCTCCTTAATCCTCTGCTGAAGGATTCATCATTAACTGACTGCCATTAGGGGTTGACTGGTACTCGTGGTCATCCTGCAGGGCAGAGTAGAATTGCCTCATAGAATATATTATTCTTTTTTCTTTTTACTCTATTCATATCTTATATATTGTTTATGTAAGCAAAAGTTAATGCATAATACTGATTTTTTTAATCCAATTGCATAAATTTTGTTTCATAACATAAACTACAATAGATCCCATCGAGTTTCCAAAACTGTACTCTTTATAAAAACACATTTCTTCATCGTGTTTTCCGGGGAGTGGCTGGTGAGTTCGAACCATGACCTTTAGGTTAGAAGCTGAATGTTCTAAGGACAGTAGACGTCCATTCACGGAGGGATTTATAATCTTTGGGGGCAGGAGGCTCGTGTACTGAAAAGCATCCTTTTCCTGTCTGCAATTTGCAGATGGGGTGGCTTAGAGTAGATAACAGTGAAAATGCCGGAAAGCACGAGGAGGCAGCTTGCTCCTCCCAATGGGTAGCCTTGCGGGGAGGGCAGGGCTAAGGGGACTTTCAGCTGAGTAATAAACCGTATTCCTTGCAAACACCAACTTCTCCTCATCCCCATGATTGTACAATTCTGTCACTGAACTTTCCAGGCTGCCTCGGTATTTGACAAAAACCACTTGAGAAGCGCTACGCTGGGATCATGCATTTTTAACCAGGGCTTACTGGACTGATTCTCAGTCAGAGAGACCTAAAACTCTCTAGTGGTTTATTACCCAACGTGGCAATAGTTTTTATGGTTTTAGTAATAACCCCACCAAATTACACCCAAACAATTGTTTCTTAAAATAGCATCCTCCCAAATAAACAGTCTGATATCATTGTAAAAAAGATGTGAAATATAAACACACATACAGAGAGACAATTAGCAGTCCCCCACCCCACCCCCCAACAGAAGCAACAGTTTTGTGGATGAGAAAGTGCTTTTTAAACAAGTCTCCTGTACTGTTCAGAAGTCTGGGATGATTTTTTTTTTCTATAGTAGGGAGAAAATAAGAGCAAAATTAATTCAAATCCAAAAAGAGGAAGTCGTTCTAGACGAAGAACAGAATCTAGATGGCTTCCTTTTGAAATAGGGCCCTGCCCCATGATGAAAAGGGGCGGGAGCGTGAAGCCAGTGTGAGGGAAGAAGGCTGGAATATTCCTTGGGAATGTGAGGAGTACACGTTTACTGTAAAAGGGGAAGATCTAAGAAGCCATGGGGGCAGGATAGCTGGACGGGGGCGATTTAAATCAGGGGCCGAGTGTCAGGGGGGCGATCAGGATCCTTGCATGGGCAGTCTCATTTTGCAGTGGATTAATGCCGTGACCTTAACAAGGCAGGTTTCTTTTAAGCCACTGTTTAATCTGAGAAATGGGCCCTCATGCTTGTGTGTCCCCCCATGCAGACGCCTATGGAGAGAATGAATCTGTAAATTCCTGTTAATCAGCACAGTGCAAACACAAGCCATTGTGTGAAGAAGGCGCAACTCCAAGCTTTCCTGTGCTGTTTGGATTCAAACAGTATTTCTTTGTCTACATTATTTATCGACACGGATTTACATTTGTTTGTCAAGATGACATAAACTGCTCCCCTTGCTGGCTGAGCTGCCGAGAAACTTGAGCGGCTTAACGTTGAGTGCGTTTCCCTGAAATTGTTGTTGTTACAAAAGAGAAATGCCTAGAAAGACTTGTCCAGGTTCAAACCACCTCACTCTCAGATTCTTGCTAAGCCAAACGCTTGTTTACTATCTTTTGGCCTGCCCTTGTGCCTACTTGATAAATGGATGGCGGAAAAAGGCTGTGTTTGGGGTCAAACATATTCCCCTGGCTGCCCAAATAGGCATGTGTGAAGGCGGAGTGCTGGGGAGAAGGCAGCACGCTGAGCCTCTCTGTGGAGCCACGCCCAGGGCCCATGAGCTATTCCAACATGAAACCTGGACAAAAGCCAGGGGTTTGGCCAAATAATTACCGTGCCAGAACTAGTTAATCCTAGCTGCTCAGAGGGACATAGAGGCCCTCCACCTTGGTCCTCATCTTCAGCTCTTCACCTGCCTTGCCACCTTCCTGGCCCCCTAATCCTTTTGGGGCATCAGAGTGTTTGGAACAGATTCCTATCTTATGTTAATCTGGAGTGGAACTCTTTGGAATGAAGCCACGGTGCCCGGCTGGCTTTTCCAAGCCTGCTTTTTGGCCTAGGTAGGCAAGGAGGGGAGAGAGAGGGAGAAAAAAAAAATGTTGTAAGCAAGTTTCGAAATCTTAGATCATTTCATGAATGACTCAGTGTTTCCTTCTGGAAAAAAAAAAAGTGCAATAATTGGCTTTCATTAATCAGTGAGCTTTGGCAAAATAAGAAAAAGATTCTAAATATTGAGGAGATTTTGTTCCATCTGAATAGGCCTGGCCTCCAATCTTTGGGGTTTTTTTATAGCTTCCCGAGGAATTTCATTCACTTGATAAACTGTACTTGCTGAAAAATAAACTATCACCTACTTCCTCCTTCAGACTTCCTGTTCTTTCTGAGAAAAGTGTTGGGTCTTTTTCTTTCCAAACGTTAAATAAAGCTATTCTTCTATACCAGATTAGCTATATGCTACACAAAAGGAGCGCTGACTGTCTCTTTTGTCTTCATGGAATAAAGAAATCCAATAGTTGATTTCTTAAGGGGATGAGATACAGAAATAAGTAAGTTTCCAATATTTAGCTATTGTACATTTAGGCCCATTTCAGCATTAGACCATCAAGTCTCTTCCTCTCTTTCTTTCTATGAATAAAAGTAATCCTGAAAAAAGAAAAAAGTAATCCTGAAGTTTTAAGTCAGAAGACATCAATTTTTTCTTTCTGCCCTTCTTACTATTGAATCCAGAGCCACAAACCCAGAAGATTCAAATGACTCATTACTGGAATAAATGTTTCTAATGTGAAAGGTATGCAAATAGAGTTTAATCGAGTGAAGGAAGGCTCTGTAATTCAATAAATAAAGTTGAGAACGTTCCTTGTGGTTCCTGTGGACTCTATTTGCATACAGGCTTATCTTGTTTTTAAAGCAGAAAGGGGGAGGGGGGAAAGAAGAGGAAAAACAAGAAGAAAACTCTGACTTTATTCTCAAAACACATTCTCAGAATCCAGCATCCCCGTTTCAAGCCAGGCTCAGGAGCAGAAAGTGCTTTGTGCGGAGGCATTCGGCGCACATTGAAAACATTTTCTAGACTGCAGAGAGCAGACACAGGCTCGCCTCAGGTCATCTCATGGAGAAAATTGCACAACCCAGCTTGGTGTCATTCATGGCTGTTGTCTTAGGTCACAACTGATTCTGCCACGACTCAGGTTACAGGAATCGGCTTGCCTCGTTTGTTGCTGGAGTCACCAAGGAGTGTGTGGCGTGTCTCGCTCTTTGCCTAAGCCCAACGTGAAACACACAGAGCGAAGCCGAGCAGGAGAAAGATTGAGCAAAACAAAACAGAAAGCTCCCCTATTCAACTCTAACTGCAAATATTAAATTGCAAACAGTGAAAATACTAGGCTCAAGTGGTCAGCCTTCTCGCTTCCAGTCCCTTAACTCTGAAGCTGAAGCATTTATTAGCATCAGGTTTGAAGAAAAGGCTCAAATGGGCCAGCTTGTTGCTTCAGTGGAAAGTACCCCGTATCCATCAGGGGCCGCTGGTGCCATTGGCTCAGCCACGGAAAGTGGAAATATCTCAAGGAATTAGCAGGATGAGCAAAGACCTTATTTACTCAGGCTGAGAATGGATTTAAAGAAATGCTTCAGAAAATATCTCAATTAGTCATGTGCCAGGCTGGGCCGCCGGCGCATACAGTAAGAAGTCTGGCAAAGCTTGTCCGCAGTCAGATTCGTCCCAGGCAAGCGGGTGGTCTCTGACTTTGAAGAGGAGTTTTGTTCTTGTTTGTGTCCTTAGGAAGAAATCCTGTAAACTAGATGGCTGGAATTTGCTAAAAAAAAAAAAATTAGGATGAGGAAGATCACCAGTGAGACGGTCTGACATAGTGATTAACGTCATGGCTGAGCCGGAGCTGGACAGAGACTGGCAGGACGGCTCAGGATAGGGTAAGATTCAGATCTGCGGGTCAGAGGGTCTCTGTAGTTGACAACATTTCACCTAACAAAAATTGAATCCTTCGGTGCATCTGAAGACTTCTCCAAAAGAGTAAAAAGAGAACTTCTGTTGTGGTGACGTACCTAGAGTCGGAACCTACCCATAGCCGACACTCCGGCAGGTTTTCAGAAGCAGTAATTCCCTGGAAAGAGATTGCCCATCCTTCTCCCATGGAGCAGCTGGTGGCCTCGAACCATGTGCCTTTGGGATTGCAACTCAGCTTCTTGCTTCTAGGCCACCAGAGCTTCCTAAAGAACCTATAGCCTGGGGGTGGGGGAATTGCCAACGATACATCAGACAAGGGACTCATCTTTGAAAGTGATAAAAAAAACAAAACAAAACACAAAACCCTACACTTCCACGAGAAAAACATAACCCAAGTACAAAATGGGTGGAAGAAGAAAATAGATACCTCACCAAAGAAGACATTCAGATGGCCAATGAACACATCAGGAAAAAGCTCAAGATATAGTTAATTATCAGAGATGAAAATCAAAATAACAATATCATCTTACTCTAGTTAAAATAGCGATGTTTAATAATACATCAAACAACAAATGCCAGTGGAAGTGTGGAGAAAATGAAACATTCAAACACTGTTTGTGGGAATGTAAAGTGGTGCAAAAGAGTGTAAAATGGTGTCGCCACCACGGAAAGCAGTTTGATGCTCCTTTTCCTAAGAAAAGGAATAGAAATCCCACGGATCCAGAATCCCCTTACTAGGTATATATTCCAAAGAAATAAGTTGCAGCCTAAACTGACATGCTCACATCCACTTTTACTGCCGCACTATTTATAATAGTGAATACTTGGAAACAACTCAAGTGCTCATCTACAGAAAAATAAAGAAAAAAACAGTGGGACATTCACACAGCAAACTCGTAAGCATCACTAAAAAAATCATCAGGAATTGTGAGATACTGTGCAACATGGATGAGAGTAGATCAAACCATGCTGAGTGATATAAGTTAGTCACAAAGGACAATAATGAAAAGAATTAAAAAAAAAAAAAAAGAACAGTTATGGTGCAAGACCACTAATACAAAACTGTAAAAAAAGGTTTATTCACAGAATCAGTCTTGGAGGGTTCACAGGGAGGAGAAGGAAGGTGGGGAGGAGCAAAAGGATAAGTGAACATACACAAAAATGTGGAGGAATAATCTTTTCTAAAAATGGTGTTTGATAAAGAACTAAGGCCTATTTATTTAGTCAACATTGGAGAAGCAAATTTAACCACATAATTGGCTTCATTGACTCTGGCTTTTCTCTTCAGATTTGGTTCCTTCACTGCTATTTAGGAACATGCGTTGTGATAGGGAATGGTTATATCAGAGAGAGGACCTCGGGTAGCCTAGTGGTAAAGATCTATGCTGCCAACTCAAAGGCACGGGGTTTGAATCCACTAGTTGTTCTGCAGCAGAAAATTAGCAGCCTCCTCCTCTACTGCCCCTCAAAACCTCTTGGAGGGTCAGGTACAAGTTAGTACTTAACTGGCATCAAACAACAACAACAACAACAACAACAACGTATCATAAGATGATAAGAGAAGAAGAAAAATTGAGTGCAACCATTGAGAAAAGAACGTGTCCTGCAACGTTATTCGAGGATTGACACACTTCTACAATTTACTTATGCTGTATTGATAATATTCCAAATTTTTTCCTAGACTGTCAACAAGATGGATTGACATGGCAACTGTAAGGGACTCCAGTGTATTAGAGAAGATGAGATTTCCACAAGACACAGCGAGGTTCAGCTTTAGTGTTCATAGTTGAGTCTCAGCCAACTCAGTGCCACATAACAACAGTAATAATTGACTAGGAGCAAATACAGTTATGGAAAAAAGGAAGCGATGAAGAAATCTTTCCAAGAGAGTGTCTGCAGAGGGGACTTCATCTTCAAGCAGCTGACTCAGCATCTTGAGTCTGCCATGTTGGATGACCCATTGAAAACACTTGGAAAAGACACAATGGGAAGGATGTAATTCTTAGAAATATCTCTGTTGTTATGTGCCTTCGAGTGGGAACTGACACATAGCTGATCCCCCGCCTCCCACCCGGGGAATTTTCTGAGGCTATAAATAGCACAGGAGGAGATTCTTTCTTTCTTTCTCCTGCAGAACAGCTGGTGGATTCGAACCCTGTACTTTTTTGCATTGTCAAGTGCAACTCCACCAGGCCACCAGAGCTCACTTATAAATACTTCTAGATTTCTTTTTAAATTTCATGTTGTTGTTATGTGCCGTCGAGTCATTTGCGACTCATAGCGACCTTATGCACAACAGCCCTAAACCCTGCTCTATCCTGCGCCAACCTCACTGCCTCTGACACACCCATCCTGATTACCCCAGTCACTGAATAGATCTATCTCATAGAGGGTCTTCCCCTCCTGTGCAGTCCCTCCACCCTCCCAAGCATGATGTCCCTCTCCAAGGACCCGTCCCTCCTGGCCACATGTCCAAAGTATGTCAGACGAAGCCCCAGAACCCTTGCCTCCAAGGAGTAGCTTGGTTTAATCCTCTCCAAGATGAATCTCTTTGTTTTTCTGGCAGTCCAGTGTACATTCAGTACCCTTCTCCAGCACCACAGCTCAAAGGCATCCACTCTCCTTCTGTCCTCCCTCGTCATTGTCCAACTCTCTGATGCATAACAAGCGATTGCAAAGACCATGGCCTGTATCAGGCGCACCTTAGTCTCCAGAGAGACACCGTTGCTCCTGAGTACTTTAGAGAGGTCCCTAACAGCAGACTTTACCATCGCGATACGCTTTTTGATTTTGATACGCTAAATTTCATGTAGTTAGACAATATGATAACCTATTATTTTAGAATTATTTTGGGCGCAGGAAAGTGGATTTACACTCAGAGCTTCTCCATGTGACTGAAGAAAGGTGCTTTGTGTATGCATTTCCCTCTGCTGCCGTATTTACAGAATCAGATTTCCGGATCTTTGTTCCCACAAGGCTACTTGGTGGGTTCAAGTGCTTCATCATTGTGACACCAGAGCTCTTTTATTTTATTTTTCAGTTGCTGCTGTTGTTGTTTTTGTTGTTGTTATGTGCCATCAAGTCGCTTGCGAATCATAGTGACCCTATGTACAATAGCCCTGAAACCTGCTCTATCCTCTGCCAACTTTACTGTCTCTGGTACACCTACCCTCACTACACCAAGTCACTGAATTCAATCCATCTCATCGATGGTCTCCCTCTCTTTCTCTGTCCCTTCACCCTCCCAAGCATGATGTCCCTCTCTCCAAGGACAGGTCCCTCCTAGCAACATGCCCGAACTGTGTGTCAAAAAAATAAAAAGTAGGTTTAGTAGTGAAAAGAGAGAGGCGGAAGGAATGATAAGAACCTCATGTACTTGGGAACAGAGATGACACATTTCTTAATGGACTCTGTCCCCAGAGACTATAATGTAGGTGCATGCATTACTGTGCTTAAAAAAAAATCTGCATATGTACTTTTTAAGACCTTAATACATGTGTGTGATCCCAACCAAAAAGTACAAAAAAGAACACAGAGAAAAGCAAGCATCCCCTACTGGGACCCCCAGTCCCCCAAAGGCCTCCCCAGAGGTCACCTCTATGGGGAGCTTTAGGACTCCTTTTTCAAGGAGATAATTACCCTGTCAATTTGGTTTTCCATTATAATGTGAATACCCCTTTTGTGGTCTTTATCCCTGGATAATTTGCTCTGAAATATCTTAAGAGTCCCAGAAGAAAGACTTTCAGTAGTATAGTCTTTACCTGTTAGGGTTTTAACTCAACTGTCAGTGAAGTGATTTTTATTCTATGTTTCTTTCTCTCCCTCCCCCAAATATTATATGCTCTATCTCAGCCAACTTCACCCTCAACGGAAAGGAATTGGGAGTGGGGGCTAAAAAAGGGTCAAGAGGGGCCAGGACTGTTACACAGCATTCCTGTTTTATAAACTTGCAGAAGATAAAGAACAATAAAATGAGATGTAATTTGAGAGGAACAACCTGGGTAAAATATCAGTTGTTGGGGGGAAAGCAGCAGGCTGCCAAGTAACTACGTCTTATTGCCAAGTAACTATGTTTGGGGTTGTTGTTTTTATAAGTTGCAAGAAAATATCGCAAAATAGGAACAGTGCTTATCGTGGGTTACCGGTGAACCCTTTGTTATGTTGTCTGCATTTTCCAAATTTTCTCTTGTGACCAGTAAGGTTTTCTAATCACAAAACCAGAAGTGCGTTGCTTTTCTGTTTGGTTTATTTATTTATCTATTTTGCTTTTCTGTTTCTTTTTAAAAGATATACATTGCAATGTGTATATGAGACATTGTGAATAATTACATCAACCGATTGTGATTAATGTAATAACATGAAAGGTGTATGAATGATTCATGAAAGCCAATATGATTTGTCAACTTTCAGTCAAATTTAAAAAAAATCAAAGTGATACATCACATACTAAAATGTGTCCTCCAATCCTTGCTAAGTGACGCTGGGGATTGGTGAACGCTGGTGTTTGAAATGCTTCTGCCCAACTCTATCTAACCCAGTATTCTATTTGTAAAGTTATCTGGAGGAGTTTTGTGGTCTGCACTCTTCTATTTACATTTATCCCCCATTCATGTACACTTTAACCATTTAACCAGATATTATTTCAACATCTAGCCCACAGCTTGGAAGACAATGTTTTTAATACTCTGGGACATTTTGTATCTGGACACTAAGCATAAATGACATTAGCATACCAAAGGTCTGATCTGCTTTTCTGGAAGGGTTAGTTTGGCATTTAACAATAAGAATGAGAATGGATTATAGCTACTCCACCCTAATATCTCTAAACTACCTTGGGGGAAATTTCTTGGCTTAATCAGCTTAATGATCTATTTATACTTGCCATGTTATTTTTCATTTGTAAGCCTAAGTGTGCTTAAGTAAAAAGGACAAAAATAAATTTGGGAAGAAAGAAATTAATTACTTTCAAATGTTCCTATAACTCAAAGTCACACATGCTTACTCAAGAACTCCCTTGCTGGGTTGCAGACAGCATACTCGGTTGGCCAAATCTTGCTTTCTCCCTTCCCCCCCCCCCTCCTTTTTCATTTTAGAAACTGTAGAAGAGATTATGTGTTCTTGGCCAGTGAGAAAATGAAAAAGATTTCAGAAGATTTAAATATTTTGTGTCATAGGAAAGATTTCTTTTACACCAGTAGATATTTTGTTTTCTAACATTGTCAAGAATAAAAGTAATTATTTAATTACAACATCTAATCAACCTCTTATTGAATGCTGCTTTACCCTTCACTGAACTAGTCTATTTATTACTTTTTATTCCCTTTTCTCACCCTTCAACTTGAGTCTTAAAAGCAGTTAAAAGTTTAAGAATAGCAATGACGGAATTTTTCTTTTACTTTTCCAAGAGGGTAGTGGGGGGCGGGGAGGGTTGGGAGGAGAGAAATGTGCAACTATGAATGAATGGAAATCCAAGGTCTCTGTAAATTTTTGTTGAAATGAATAATAAATTTTAAAAGGTTTAAGAATAAAAATGTGTTTTTTTAAAATAGGTTTTTTTAAAAATAAGTCCAAGAATAAAAAAAAAAACAGCAAAATTATCTTAATTTTTTAAAAAAGAACCAATTGAGTAGATTCCAACTCACAGTGATCTATAGGGATTTAAAAATTCCATGGAATTTCCAGAGCTGTAAATCTTTACAAAAGCAGACGACTTCATCTTCCTCGGATGGGTTCCAAAGAGAGACCTTTGAAGTGGCAGGTCCACCATCAACCAAGCCATTAACTTTAGCCATGGTATCACCAGAATTCCTTATAACCATCTGTCTTATACCCTGAAAAGGGCATCGGCATTTTTCACATTCTTGTTTAAATAACCATTTGTTTTCTTCTAATGAAGTTTCTGCTGAGAAAAGCACCAGCCAAGGACTCACTAGGTCCTTTATCAAGCAGGCAAGAGGCACCAGGCAGCAGGGTGAGGTGTTGAAGAAGCAGTGGTTATACCCAGTCTATTTCAAGTTTGCCATGATTACTCCAGTTCCCTCAAGTGGGTACTATCTACACTGTATTCTGGTGTAAATGGAACATTCTAGAGCAGCCCACAGGTGACAGGCACCCTTACTCCTAGACAGAGGAAACTTGCAACTTTTTCTTCA
>NW_006399765.1:26471382-26490070 GCF_000299155.1 Elephantulus edwardii | reverse complement strand
ACTGCTAGGAAAACAAACAGATTTGTCCTGGAAAGGGTTAAACCGGGTGGCTCCTTGGAGGCAAGGATTCTGAGGCTCCCTCTAACATACTTTGGACATGTTGTGAGGAGAGACTGGTCCTTGGAGAAGGACATCATGCTTGGGAGGGTGGAGGGACAGCGCAGGAGGAGGATTGATTCAGTGACTGGGTTAATCGGGATGGGAGTGTCAGAGACAGTGCGATTGGCACAGGACAGAGCAGACTTTAGGGTTGTTGTACATAGGGTCGCTATGAGTCGCAGGCGACTCGATGGCACATAACAACAACAATCATACTAGTGTTCACTCTAATATTTGTAGACATTTTGTTTTATAGTAATAACGTCTATAATTGATTAATGCAGTTAATCGTGATGTCTGTTGAAACTGAGGAGGACCTGAAGTGTTTGTTGCACAAGGTCAAGGACTATAGTCTTCAATATGGATTGAACCTCAACATCAAGAAGACAAAGATTTTCACCACTGGGCCAATTGGAAGCACCGTAATAGATGGAGAAGAGATTGAGGTTGTTAACAAGTTCAGTTTGCTCGGCTCTACAATCAACGCTCTTGGTATCAGAAGTCAGGAAATCAAAAGAGTAATTGCAAAAGAGAAAATCTGACGAGCTCTGGTGGCCTAGTGTCAAGAAAGTGCATTGCAATCCCAGAGGTGAGTGGTTTGAATCCACCAGATTCTCTGCTGGAGGAGGAGGGACAATCTCCTCCTGTACCAGTCAGATCTGATTTGATGGTACACACACACACACACACAAAATAATTTTTTTTTTTAAAAAGAGAAAATCTGTCAGGGATTTCTTCAAAGTGCTAAAGAGCAACAATGTCAATTTAGAGACTAAGGTGCACCTGATTCTATAGTTTTCACAATTATTTGCTATTCATCAGTAAGCTGGACAGTGTCTAAAAATAACATAATTGATGTCTTTGAGTTGTGGTGCTGGAGAAGAGCATTGAACATATCAGAGATCCACAAAAGAACAAACAGGTCTGTGCTAGAGAGGGTGAGACCAGATTGCTTCTTGGAGGCAAGGATTTTGAAACTCTGTCCCACAAACTTAGAGGTTATCGCCAGTTGGGACCAGTCCTTGGAGAAGGTCAGCTTGGAAGGGCAGAGGAAGAGCACAGGAGAGGAAGACCCCAGATGAGAATGATTGACCCAGTGACTGGGGTAATGGGATTAATGGGGGGGCGGTCAGTGTGTCAGAGACAGTAAGACTAGCTCAGGATAGGGCAGGGTTCAGAGCTATTGTATGTAGGGTCACTATGAGTCCCAGGCCACTCAATGGTACATAATAGTAACTTAGACTCTTACTGTGTATTTTCTTTTCCTTCTCATCTATTAATTTTCACTCTCCTCTCCCTCCTTTCTCATCCCTGTTAACTCTGTCAGTGTGTAAACATTTCCTTGGATTTTTGTAATAATGATCTTATACCATAATTGTCCTTTTGTGACTGGTGTATGTCTGTCACTCAGTGTAATTTGCTCTAGATTCATCCACGTTATGCAGTGTTTCAGGAATTCATGGTTTTTGTTGTGGGTTTTTTTAGAATGTAGGATAAAGCTCCATTGTGCAAATGTAATTTCTTCATTCATTTGTCTGCTGATGGACATTTGGGTTGTTTTCAACTCTTTGCTATTGTAAATAATGCTGCAAGGAACATGTGTGTGCTATTTAATTATTTCAAGCTAACTTTCCAGCTACCTCGGAATGGGTCTTTGGCCGCATATTTGAACATGAAGGGACATAAAATCTTTAATAATTTGAAAAAAGTAAAGGACAGAAAAAGAAATTGTTTTCCAATACATAAGAATGGAAGAAACAGGAACATGAGGCCACATTCAGGTATTATTTCCCTTCCTTTTTTTAAAATTTTTTATTTTTATTTTAAAATTTTTTTAATTTTTATTTTATTATTTTTGTGTGAGTGTACCGTCAAATCAGATCTGACTGGTACAGGAGGAGATTGTCCCTCCTACCCCGGCAGAGCATCTGGTGGATTCGAACCATACGCCTCTGGGATTGTAGTTGCAGCTCCTTGCCACTAGGCCACCAGAGCTCCCCATTATTTCCCTTCTTGAGCAAAACTCTGACTTGATGTTAAGTGACATTGGCTTGAGGGTGACTCTATGAGTATGATCATATGGAAGTATGATCCTATGAACAACAGATCTGAGCCCTGGCCTAGCCTGTGCCTTCCTTATCACCTCTGCTACACTAGGGCCCATGGTTATAGACTGTGTCAATCCATTTCATTAAAGGTCTTCCCCTCCTTCATTGACCCTCCACTTTTCCAAGCATGTCTTTTTTCCAAAGACTAACAAACTGTGGCTGACTCTGAGAAGAATGGGAATCCCAGAACATTTAATTGTGCTAATCCGAAACCTGTACTTGGATCAAGAGGCAGTAGTCAGAACAGAGCAGGGTAACACTGCATGGTTCAAAATTGGGAAGGGTGTACGCCAGGGATGCATCCTGTCTCCATACCTTTTCAACATGTATGCAGAGCAGATTATCCGAGAAGCTGGGCTCTATGAGGAGAATTGTGGCATCAGGATTGATGGAAGATCTATCAACAATCTCTGTTATGCAGATGACACAACCCTGCTTGCTGAAACTGAGGAGGACCTCATGCACTTGCTGCGAAGGGTCAAGGACTGCAGCCTTCAGTATGGACTGAGGCTCAATGTCAAGAAGACAAAGATTCTCGCCACTGGACCAATTGGCAGCGTCAGGATGGATGACGAAGAGATTGAGTGTTCACAGCTTCAGTTTGCTCGGCTCCACAGTCAACACTCTTGGCACCAGCAGTCAGGAAATCAAAAAGCGTATCGCGATGGGAAAGTCTGCTGTTAGGGACCTCTCAAAGGTACTCAGGAGCAACAGTGTCTCTCTGGAGACTAAGGTGCGCCTGATACAGGCCATGGTCTTTGCAATCGCTTGTTATGCATCAGAGGGTTGGACAATGACTAGGGAGGACAGAAGGAGAGTGGATGCTTTTGAGCTGTGGTGCTGGAGAAGGGTACTGAATGTACCATGGACTGCCAGGAAAACAAACAGATTCATCTTGGAGAGGATTAAACCAAGCTACTCCTTGGAGGCAAGGATTCTGGGGCTTCGTCTGACATACTTTGGACATGTGGCCAGGAGGGACGGGTCCTTGGAGAGGGACATCATGCTTGGGAGGGTGGAGGGACTGCACAGGAGGGGAAGACCCTCTATGAGATAGATCGATTCAGTGACTGGGGTAATCGGGATGGGTGTGTCAGAGGCAGTGAGGTTGGCGCAGGATAGAGCAGGGTTTAGGGCTGTTGTGCATAGGGTCGCTATGAGTCGGAAACGACTCGACAGCACATAATAACAACAACAACAACCCTTCCTAACAACATGCCCAAAGTACATGATACAAAGTTTAACTATCCCTCTCTTTAAGGAGCATCTTGGCTGTACTCTCTCCAAGACGCATGTTTGTTCTCTTGGCAGTTGATGGGATGTTTAGTGCTCTTCTTCAGCACTACAACTCAAAAGCATGAATTCTTCTTTCGTCATCGTGATTCAGTCTAACTTTCAGATACATAGCAAGTAATTGACAAGGTCATGGCTTGGATCAGGCACGCCTTAATCCTCTAACTTACATCCTTGCTCTTTATCATTTTGGAGAGGTCCCTGACTACAGATTTTCCAAATGCCACTTGTTATTTGATTTCCTAACTTCTAGTACCACTCTTACTTAGTTAGGAAGAATATCCTCAAACCCTGGAGTTGATCCTTACTCATGGCACCCTCCATTGCGTTTCCAGTGCTGTAAATTTTTATTGGAGAGGCTGCCCATCCTTCCCCATGGTGAGGACTAATGGAACGGAATCATCTTTTAGTTAGCAGTGAAACATGGTATGTGTGATGCCACTAGGGCTTCCTAGACAGCAGTAATAGCCCCTGAAATACTAATGAGAACAGTATTGATTGCTTTGAATTTGAAAGAAGACTCAGCTGCTTGGATTCAAAATAATGTTGAATAATGTGTCTCTTCTAAGACATACATAGCACAGTCATTGTGCAGTTTTCTTATAAGATTTTCATATTCCCTCTTAGTATCTTGTTTGGATTGGTTTTGGTTTTGTTTCGGGGGTTTTATAGTATCTTATATAAACAAAGGGTAGGGAAATTAAGGCAGAAAGAAAGTCAATGTGGTTTGTACAAGAACACCATAAACTCATGCTGTCTTTGTTTAAGTCAGTGCAGTTGGTTCTGCATTCATTTTGGCATAACAGTTAAAGTAAGTGCATTTAAAAATTTGGGTTTCCCCCCCCCTTAACTATTTATTCATTTAGAGGTAATGCATTACTCTCTAGGATCAGACACACAAAAGACTCTTACTCTCAAAGATCAAATCACGTGTTGTTCTATACCATAGAAATTGTCATATGCCAGAAATGTTGTTGGAAGAAATAAATTGCAAAGTAGAAGCTTTTATGCACTTTTTCTTCTGAAAAGGGAGCTACAGTGGCCTCGTGGATAAGGAATTGCTCTGTCAAAACAACGACAAGCCTTTTTAATTCACAAGCTGCTCTGAGGCGGAAGAGGGCCAATCTCCTTCCAAGTGATTCATAAGACTCTGAAAAGCTGTTGGAGGGGCAGCTATGAGTCAGTTTTAACTCTCTGACCCAATGAACAACAACAACAACAACAACAACAACAGCAATTCTTCTGAGAAGGCAAGTTTGTCCCAGAGACAAACATTTATGCTCTCAGGGTGTATGACCATGTGCTTGTTTGCTTTGTCCTCTTATTTCCAGCCACACTACTTAAAGACCAAATAAATAAAAATCTATCAACTCGGAATTCCAAGAGGAAAATAATTCTTCAAAAAGATATCTTAAAGATCAGAACAGAAATGGGGAATGCAAAGATAGGTCAGCGTTTCCCCCCCCCTTTTTTTTTTAAAAAGGCTTTCCAAATGTATTTGTGTCATTTATCTAATTAAAGTTATTTTACGTTTCTCTGAAACCTCTGAAATTCAAAGAAACCGCTACAACAATTAAACCTAATATTTACAAGCTGTATATGTTTGCTGAGAATTTGATGTTTTAATTAAGGTCCGCAGGACCTTTTGAAACGTGATCACATCTATCACATTGGAAAACCGTGTAATCTTGTTTAGAAATCTTCCCGATGCTTCTGTAGCCTCCGTGTGTCCTGCCGGGAAAACTTTAACACAAATCATAAACTTCATGTAAGTAATTTGTTGTTCAGAAAGAAACTTCTGGCCCTGGACTTTGAACCTTTTTAACCAAGGAAGCTGTATTTCTTAAGTCAGTAAAGTGTTTCCATCTCTTTTGCCTCCAACTGTGATCTCAATACACATACAGGGTGTCCCAGAAGTGTAGAAACAAAGAATAATGCATGCTGTCACCCAGGACTGCGGTGACCTCTAAAAATGAGAGTCGAGTAAACTAGAAGAGAGTGTTACTGAATCAAACAAAACACAGAAGGAAAAGAAAACAGAGTAACCCCGTGTTTTCAGACTTTCTGGAAATACTCTTCCCTGGGCTTGTGGGAGTGTTGCTCCGAGGGAGACGCTGGAAGAAATGGAAAACTTCACAGCGGGAAATGGCGCTTTCTGATGCTGCTAATTAAGGAATGCAGAGGTCTCCTTCTGAGTCAGCTTGTCGGTATGTAGAACTCCGAGCTGCTTACAGAATTGTTGCATGAAACTTTAGAAATGAAACCAGAGTGTCGTGCCACTTGATATTTAAGAGGCAAGAAGAGGTGGGGGGGGGGGAAGGTGTATGCCTGCTTAAATGGTTTCTAATCTTTTAAGATAGTTAGGTGCAGCTGGCCTTTTTATCAGCTGATCCCATGTACCGCCTGCTCTCCGAGCTCACAGTATTATCCCAAAGAGGAGGAAGACCTGGCCCCTTTGACCTGTTCACATTGTAGGGTTTCCCTGGTTGATCACAGGAGTCTGAGGATTCAGGAGAATTACTGAGCAAGAACAAGAAGCCAGTGGGGATTGGGAATTCTTATTTGGTACATTAAGAGTGAGTGTGTTCCATTTCAAAAGTAATCAAGGCCTTAGTATGGGCCAGGGGGCGTAGAGGAATCCAGAGGAACAGGAAGTAGAAAATAACCCTGCAGCCTCATCACTAAAAGACAGTCATTTAAAACTTTTATTATAAGAGTTTTCAAATTTTCACAAAAGCAGAGGGAACAGGAAAATGAAGCCCTGTATACACAACACTCTTATTTTCTTTTTGTTGTTGAGAATAGACACATTATATGAGTCTATCTATATCTATATCTATATCTATCTCTATCTATATATATATACATACACATTTTTAAGTATCTGTGTCTATATGTTCTGTATATATACATATGTATGTTTGTGTGTGTATATATATATATATATATTTGGCATATATTAAATACATTCTATACAGCAAAACAAGGAAGAAATCCAGTCATTACTCCTAGTCCCATTGAATGACAGTGATGACATCCTTTCAGTCAGTTGTTTTCACCTTTATTTTTGGAATTGTTTCCCCTTCATGAGCACAAACTCACTAACCCTTAAATGTTCTAGCTAATCTTCTGAGCTACTTTTGTCAATTTGATACCACGCAGCCAAGACCCTGTTCTATAATTCCAAGACATTAACCATATTTTCTTTGCTGCTTCTTTGTTTCCTTTGTAAAAAAAATTGTAACATCTATGACAATATCATGCTATTCTTCTTTATGTGTCTGTATACATCTCTGATATATATAAAATATATACATTTTACATAGAGAGCTATATCTATCATATAAAACACGTATACATGTTTCTATATACATGTCTATTGTATATTATACATATCTATATACATTTTGTGTATATATAACCTATGTATGCTTTGTGTGTATATATATCTATACATATTATGTACATACATATACACATATTTTTGTGTATATAGATCTATCCATATCCATATTATGTACATAGATCTATACATATTTTTATATATATTAGTGTGCATATTCATTTATATATATATACATTTTCTGTTTTTATTTAGTACTGTTTTGTTTTCATAAACATTGTGTTTCATATGATCATTTCCGTACGTTATTTTATAAATCGCCATTAATCTATGCCCACTATACATTTTCTTTAATGATCCATAATGCACTTACATTACATCTGTATACATACACTTTGTGTATATAATATAAAAATTATAAAATCTATTACATCACTTTCCTGTGTATTATATACTTTATATGTCTATATCCATATAGTTTGTGTATATATATATTTATATCCATTTTGTGTGTATATATGTATATACATTGTGTATATATTCATATCCATATATGTTTACACACTCACACACATATAGACACATTTTCTTTAATAACCCATAATGCCTTTAATCACAGCTAATGAAATTAACCATGAATTCTGGATGGATATCACAGAGTGTCTAGTGCATAAAAAAATGTCCTTGATGCGAAAACTAATGTTATCACTTTGATTTCACCCAGCTCCTCTCTTTTCGCTTGCTGATATAATGATTTATAGTTCATTAAAGGCAAACTCAATATGGCATCTCGAGTTTCCTGTTTGCTATTGTAGCATTTCCCAAAGGTATATTTTTACAAACTTTGTCATTCTAAACGGGCTGTATGTGAGACTATTCCCCTGTGTGTCTAACTAGTCAGCCATCATTTATTCATTTCTTCACATGGCTTCCCATATACATAGAGAGATGAGAGAGAGAAATAGCCTTTTCCTGCTCCCTGGAGTAAATCTTGTGGCCACCAGTACTCTTCTTCATCTTGCCTTTTCCTTGATCAAGGCTGTTTCCTGAGAAGTGTTCCTGTTTCGAAAGAAATGTATGAACATTTGTAAGGCTCTTGACTCTTCCTGAGATGTTTACAAAAGGACTGTACCAATTTACACTTCCACTTACAAAGGATGAGAGAGCTTCTATTAAAATGTTCTCAAGGCGTGCTTTTCAGGGCTGTTAGAATGGCTCACTGGTGCTGATCATCTGTTGGAAGGCATCTCACCATAAATAAATACACATTTCTAGAGCGCTCCCAAGCCCGCATGTGCAGACGGCCAAACAACCACAAACTCTCTGTGATTAGACGAGGAAATCGGCCGACTTGTTGAAAATGTGGTGCTGAGAGCTTGCACCAGGCCGGCGGGGGAGGGGAGCTGCCTCGCCCCAGGCCTTTCTCTTCACCCTCCGGAAGGTGAACGTGAGCAGGTCAGCTTTCTCGTCGCTTCCTTTAAGATCTATTATCTTTCCTATTAATTTTAAGATGAATATTTTCCTGTGCTTCTGGATGGCTGGGGTGTTATGTGTGTGTGGGGGGGGGCGCGTGGAGGTGGAGGGGGTGAGAGTGGTTTGCAGAAATACGAGGCAAAATGAGTTGCAAAGTAATCTAAAACTTCTAAGGGGGGCGTTTCCTACAAACAGCACCCCGGGACTGGGGGAAGAGCGGATTAACCCGGAGCCATTTTAGCTGCCACTCCAGATTTTACTTGATTTCTTTGGGGACAAACTCTTCCTGTTTGTAAATGTCCAGTAAAACGGCTTCAGATAACTGTGTATTTCTGGGGATAGCTTTTCTTTCTTTCTTTTGGGAATAGCAAGCTCCTAGAGAGACTATCCAGCTGGGTTGATCTGCACCCGTGAGACTGTGGGTTTTATTTGAGGCAGGAGCAGGGAAAGGATTTCACTGCTCTTAGGTTTTAGGAGAAGACAGAAGGGAGGGGGAGGGGGAGGAAGGAAGTTGATAAAACTTTCAGGCAAGATGGCCCTTAAAACTCCAGCAGTGGAAGTTGGAAGGATTTTATTTTGTAAAAGGATGACCTGATTTATAGACGTTTGCTTGCCCCTGTTTTCATCTCACTTAGAGAAGGCACAAAGTTCCCCAAAGCAAGTGGGAACATAACATAATCTCTTAAAATATTTTTAAGAGGACAGGCAGGCTTCGTGTTTGTGAGACTATGTCAACAAAATGTGTTAACCAGATTTGGAGAAAAGTTGTTTAAGAAGCCAGAGGGATTCATTAGACTGAAGAGCTATTTTGAGGGGCGGGAGGGATCACCCCCCCCATGGGCTGAGACCCCCAGAGGGACAATCCCCCCCATCCCAGCCTGGAAGTGGAGAAGCTTCATTGTGACTCCCTCCCATAGTCTCCCTGCTGCAGGTGACATCGCCTGACATCATGATGTCGGGTTTACAGGGAGGGGAGGTAACGGTCCCGCCCCCCCGTGAGCGAGCAGCGCCAGCGGCGGGATTTGAACCCGGGACGCCCGGAAGCTGCGTCTTTTGCGCGTTTCCAGTGGCGGAGAGCCGAGGACCCTCCCTCCCAGGGTGCGGCCTGGGTGTCGCCCTCCTGGTTCAGGTGGAGGATGGGCCTGCGTCGCCGGCTAGAAGGCTCTAGGCGCAATTCATCCTCCGTGCCTTCTCTGTGCTTCCATCTTGGTTGGACACGGTGCGCCCCGGGGATCGCCAAAGGTAGTGTTCTCCCCGAATCCCACTCGCCTTGACTACACTCTACGCTTCCGCTGCTGGCTTGAGGGCACCGGGAGTGAACCTGTCTGGGCACATATTGACTCCTCCTCCAAGTATCATCTCTATTTCTCTTATTCTCTCATCCCAACTAGAACTCTAGGAGCGCAGTGTTTACGCGCTCTGCTGCGAAACGGAAGATGACCTGTTCGAATCCACTAGCTTCACTGGGGAAGAACGCTATTTATTGGCTGCGCCCGTGAAGACTTTTCGACTTTATAACCCAAACCCAGTGCCATCGAATTTGCGATTTTTATAACCCAACCCAAACCCAGTGCCGTCTTTCTTTTCTGAGTCACCGGGAATGGCGGCTGGTGGCTTTGAACCACCGACCACCAACCTTTGGTAGCAGCCAAGTGCTTTGGTCCCGGGTGCCTCCGGGCCTCCTGCCTAAAGATTATATAGCCTTGCAAACCCTAAAGGGGTAGTTATGTCATAGGGGGTCGCTGTGAGTCAGATTCCCTCAGTAACACTGGTTTTATTTTTTGTTCCTATCTTTTGGCTCTTAAAAAAAATTATCAAACCACACATCATTTTCTAAGCATTTCTCGTTTTGTAAGCAATGTTGTTTGTTGGGTTTTTGGGAAAATGTATGGCTCCCCAGCGGGGCAGAGGTTTGACGCCACCAGGCACTCTGGAAGATAGGTGTGGCAAGCCATTTAGGTAAAGATTTACAGCCTTGGAAACCAGCCTGAGCAGTTCTCTGTCCTACAGGGTCGCTGTGGCCGAGTTTAAGGGTAAGTCGCCTGGCAGTGTGGCTGGAGAGAGTGTATCTGTGGGTGTCAGACCCCAGGTTAAGGGCCACTTCTTTCAGACTGTGACGATGGGCCATGGTCGCCATTAAAATCCCATGCCTTAATTGAGAGCTTTCTGTGTGCCAAAACTGGGTGAAACGTTTTGTTAATTGCGAAAAAGGGCCCTTTTTTTTGGTATTCACAAAATGGACAAGATCAGGGCCTGGGACAGAGCTGGTAGTAGGATGTCCTGATTGGAAGTCAGAAAGCCACTCTTGGAGCTCTGGGATGTTTGGCCCCTGGCAGGGCTGGGAGAACCAGCTTCCTGGTTTTGAGGTTAGAGATGTGATGTGTAGGAAATGCCTGACTTTTCCCCAGTGTGAATGGATGAGGCTCCCGGGATGGCACAAACCATTAATGGTATTTGACTGCCAACTCAAGGTTAGTGGTTTGAGCCCATTCAAGGGAACAAAACTCTTGGAACCTCCTTGGGTTACAAATCTCTGGTAGATGTTTGTGGAGTGACACAGTAAATGTATATCACTGGAACTGGTTAATGAAGGAGTTATTACTGTTGTTGGTTCTGTATTCTCCTAAGGGTTAAGTTTCTTATTACAAAAAAGAATCCAAGAGGAAGAGCGTGGAAAAAAAAAAGAGACCCTTGTAATGGAGTTAGAAAGTTTTAGACCAGATGTTATTCTAGTATAGAACCAGAAAAGTTAGTAAATTAGAAAGCTAATGAGTGATTGAAAATATCAGCTTCCTTGGGTTTAAACAAATGATGCAATCTTCTGTCCATTGTCTGCCTTGGCTCCAGTGAAGGAGTCCCACCAGCCACAGCGCCGGAGGGCCTCCTGGCTGTTTGTTCCTTGGGAAACCTCCTTTTTCCAGAAATGCTAAGCTTCCCTTCTCACCTCCTTCAGGTTCCCCCACCCACTCCCACCCCCCACCACTTTCCTCGCTGTGTCTTTACAAATCTGTGAAGCAACTACATGCAGTGCCTCTTGCTTTAATTTAGTTGAAGCAAAAGCTTGAAGCCTCGTCAGTGATTACAAAGCTTCACGTGCAGCCAGTGAAAGTGATTGTGATGAAGACTTTGGTGTGAAGAGGGTTTGCTTCAGCGAGGCACATTTACATAATACTGAAATTTATGTAAGAGTTGTCTGTAAATCAGATAGAACAAGGGGATTGCCGGTGTAGATTTAGATATTATATAAATGTAATGCTTGTTATTATGTACAGTTGAGTCAGAAATGACTCATAGCTGACCCTCTAACAGGTTTTTAGAGACAATAAGTTGCATGCTGAGCAGTTGGTAGATTTGAACCACATGCCTTTGGGTTAGCAGTGACTCTCCTTACGACTAAGCCACTAATACTAGAAATACCATAAGAAACACTAATACCATAATTTTAAATATAAATATAGCTATCATCCCTTGTGGCATAGTGGGCTAAGCCTTGAATTGATAATCGGAAGGTTGGTGGTTTGAATCCAGGGAAATGATGAGCAAAGTTTTACAGCCTTGGGAACCTTATGTGGCAGTTCTGTTCTGTTCTAGAACAGACACCTATCACAGGTGGCATAGTGGGTAAGGCATTGCATTGCCAACCCAAAAGCAAATGATTCGGTTCCACCAGCTGCTTTACAGGAGATAGGCCATTTCCTACTGTGCTGTTTACAACCTTGAAACCCTGTGAGTCAGTTTCAACTCAATAGCACACAATATACATACGCACAGATATATTTGTGTAAATAGATAAAAACAATCTTGCAGATCTGCTTTCCAAGAGGCTGTCCCACTTTTGCTCTGCAGGCATGGGTTTACCATGAGTCAGAATCAAGTTCACAGCAACTAATAACAATAAGTATCTCTAAGTGTTTATACATTTACATAAATAGTTATGTATTTACAAAAATGCTACTATATACACTCAACACAGTCTCTTTAGGAAGGGCTATGCAAATAGTGCAGTTAAAAGGTTGGGAGGCGCGGGCACTGGTGGCCTAGTGGCAAGAAGCTGCGCTACAATTCCAAAGGAATGCGGATCGAATCCACCAGATGCTCCGCTGGAAAAGGAGGGGCAGTCTCCGCGTGTCCCTGTCAGATCCGATTCATGGGTACACAGGCAAAAAATAATTAAAGAAAGAAGTAAAAATAATAAAAAAGTTGAAGGGCCCAAAAAGTGCTAATTTCTGGAATTCAAGATACATCTGTATTTATACAATATAATGTTCATATACATTATATTCATATACACATATTTGCTTTTTTTCTTGTATTTTAAAAATTTTATAAAATACACCTTTGGGAAGCAGATCTCCAGTCCTAGGTTCCAGTGTATCTGTGGATGAGTTTGAAGCACCAAGCTTTCATCTAGTAGTTGAGCACCTAACTGTGCCCCTTCATCTATTTGCTTTAGAAAAAAATTGCTTGCTTATTGCAGCTTTTAAAAATGATTATTTCACAGTGTATCTCTGCCGTCCACTCCTACATACAGGCCCTAATTCATGCTTTCCCGCAGTGTCTATAGTCTAGAATTTGGATCTTGTTTTTCATGTTTCCATCTTCCTCTTGATGAGCTTGTAGGTTCTAAGTCTTCACTATCATTGACTATGAATGTTTGCTTCTCTCTGTATCAATGTATCCTCATTGCCTGAGAGCCATAGCTAGCCCTTCAGGGGGTTTTCAGAGGCTGCAAATTTAATGGGAAGAGATTGTCTATTTAGCTCCCAGGGAGCAATCAGTGGATTCAAACTGCTTTCCTTCGGATTAGCAGGTCAGCTCCTTACCCACTAGGCCACCAGAATGCCCCATAGTATATGGGCCATGATTTTTCTAGAGGAGACACTGTAATTGGTTACCTGCTAGTTATATCTTCATTTGTTTAGAAAAAAATTGTATATACACTCCTCCTACTAAGATAGTACGGAAAAAAAGAAAAGCAATTAAATAGTAGGAGGGCAGAAATTCTTTTTGTTTTGCTCTTTAATTACTTCCTAGTTACGTGCCTGGGACACCAATTGGTAAATGTTTGTTGAATGAATCAGGCTGAAAAGGTAGGTCATGGTGTGATGCTGAATCCTCAGAGAGAAAACTACGATTTGTTTTGGTCAGATTTTCTCTCAGGTAGGAGAGCCCAAACCCTAATCAGACGCTATTGAGTTGATGAGACAGACTAGAAGTGCCCCATAGGGTGTCTGTGGCTGCCATCTTTACAGAAGGTGACCACCACCTCCTTCAGAGTAGCTAGTGGGTTCGAACTTCCCACCTTTTAATAGCAGCCCAGTCAGTGCTCAGTGCCTTAACCCCAGGGCCCTAGAGCTGCTTACATGGTGCAGGAAAAGAATGGTTATTAGTGGGGCTTTGGGAGAAACCTGGACCAGGAAGAAGACAGCTGTGGGAGGGCCAGTTATAAGGTTATGTCGCAGGGCAGAAGGAAAAAGAAGCCAGAACAAGGGGAGCAGAGACAGAGGATCTTGGGGATTTTACTGGCTGATTGGCTTTGGAGGATGCGGTAAAGGAAGGCATGGGGGGGCGGATTAAGATGCCCAGGACATTTTCATTTTGCAAACATTTCACTGTCTCCTGGCTGTGTGCAGAAAACACTCTGCTAATTGCCGTCGGGACATAAATTTGTGAGACCTTTCTTCGCTACTTTCCACAGAGATTTGCAGTCTCTTGGGGATGACGGATGTGTCCCCAGGTCTGGGAGAAGGAACAGGGAGTGTACCTGAGGTGGGAGGAGAGAAGCCCCCCAGGGCAGCTAAGGGCCCTTCTTGCTGTACTGGAATGGGGGCGGGCAGGGCACCTGCCCCAAACCCCACAGCCTCTCCTGGCTGAGGGTCAGGTCTCAGAAAGTAGGATGGCAAGAAATGGTACATGCATTTCATAGACCTGCCGACCCCTCCCGCCTGTGAGCGGATTTGACCATCCCAGCCCTGCAGGGCAGAGTCGAGCTGCCCTAGAATGTTTCCAAGGCCCTGAATCTTTTACTGAAGCGCCTGCCTTCTCTTGCTCCTGTGGAGTGAGTCCAATCCACTGCCCTTGTCCTTAGGAACCAAGTGCTTCAACCACAGTACTACCAGAGCTTCTTACCCTCAGCCAAAGGGAGAAAAAGGTCCAGTTGAAAGAACGGAACTCCTGGTTCCTACAGTGTTGGTTTCTTTTAACGGGAAGGGATAATAAATACTCCTTTGAGGAAGAAGCATTTTATTGGTAGCTCAAGAATTCTTTCAGTTTTACTCCTACCTTTAGGTGATTTCCCAAGGTGGAACAATGAATTAAGTAATATGGCCTTTTTTTAAAAAAAAAAGTTATATGGTCTTTCTACCCATAGCCTCCATTTTGTGACTTAAGCCTCTTTTTCTATGCTGAAGACCTCATTCAGGGATGAATTGTTTATTATATTGAGAGAGGGTTAGGGTGAGCTAAAAGCCATAGATTGGGCAGGGTTGGCCAAGTCTGCCTGACACATTATCAGGAATTTTATCTTGATTCTCTGAGCTGGTGGGAATTTTAGGCAGAAAATTTCTATTCACAGAAGTTGTTGTTATGTCCTGTCAAATTGGAACTGACTCAGAGCTGACCCAGCTTGCACTGTCCTCACGATTCCTGATGTCCTCAAGCCTATTGTTACAGTCACAATGTCAGTCCATCTTGTTGGGAGTGTTCCTTTCTTTCTCTGACTCTCTCGCTTTCCCAGAATGATCTCTTTTTTTCCCAAGGACTGCCCCGTCCTGACCACATGCCCAAAATATGTGAGACAGAGTTCACAATCTTTGCCTCTGAGGAGCTTGATCTTTGCATTTCTTCCCAAGGACAGACTTGTTTGTTCTTTTTTTTTTTTTTAAATGCTTTCTTTTTTATTTTATTATCTGTGGGTACTGTCAAATCAGATCTGACCGGTACAGGAGGAGATTACCCCTCCTTCTCCAGTGGAGCATCTGGTGGATTCGAACTGTGCATCTGTGGGATTGCAGTGCAGCTTCTTGCCACTAGGCCACCAGAGCTCCCGACTTGTTTGTTCTTTTGGTGGTCCATGGAATATTCGTTTCTCTTCTCCAACACCACAATTCAAAGGCATGGATTCTTCTTCTATCCATTTTGTTCACTAACCAACTTTCTGATGCATGGAAAGTAATTGAAAAGACCATGGGATGCATACTCCAAAACCAAGGGGAAGACATCTTTTAAGAGGAGGGATCACCGGAATCAAATGCTGTGAATTTGACCAATGAAATGAAGGTGAAGATTGGCCTCCACAACTAGGTCACATCCTCCCTCAGTCCTTGTCACAATCTTATCCCTGCGCCTGTGTCCTCATTGCTGGCCCTAAACACTAGCCTACCTATAGTCTTTCCTTAAGCCTTCTGTTGGCTTTTGACTTAGGCCTTCTGTTCTTATCAGAGGGATAGTACAGGATAGGGCAAGATGCTTGGATGTTCACTACGAGTTGTATTCTGAATGTAACAGCAGCATTCCCTCTGCATTGGCCTTCTACTCCTCATCTCAGTGTGGCCTGCCACCTGACTCATGGAGGTTTCTGCCCCTCCCAGACAAAAACCCAACAAAAGAAAACAAAAGCCTTGACTCTGTTGTGAGTGACTGTGAATCATTGCAGCCTGTAGGACACTGTGGAACGGGCCTTGCATTTGTATAGCATAGAATCGCTCTGTCCCTCTGCTCCTGGCCCTTCTTGGCCTCAGTCAGGTCCCTTGATCTCTGCTTGCTTATTTAATTCCTGGGTTGGAATTGACTCAACAGGCAGTGGGTATGTTTTTTTTTTGGTATTACATCTCAAGAAATTGTTAGAACCTAACACTGTAGATTGTGACCTGCCTCGTTGACATGGTGGCATTGTTAGCAGATGCCATCAAGCTGATTGTGACTCATAATGACTCTGTGAACAGCAGATCTGAACCTTATCCGGTCCTGCACGGCGCTCATGATCTCTGAATGCTCCAGCCTGTTGTGACAGTCACTGTTAATCCAGTTTGTTGAAGATCTGTCTTTTTGCTGATCCTCTTAGCTTTTCTCTTCTCTGCTTCATTAGCATAGAGGTGAAGATTTCGAGCATGTTGGATAATGACATCAGATCATGAGATGGATATCCTTATTACATAATGTTGACATGTGCTATTAAAACTTTTTTTGGAAAGGACATATTTCAATCCATAGCAGCATTCAGGATCATTTCGAAAAGCTACTGAGTTACTGAATTAAATCCGAACCAAAGGTATTGCCTTCAAGTGTATCCCAGCTCATAGGGACACACTGTGACAGAGTAGAAATGTTTCTGCGGTTTCCAAGGCTGTAAATCTTTACAAAGTTATAAATTGCTGTCACATTTTACTCTCTGAGAGCAGCTGGTGGGTTCAAAATCATCATCCTTTCAGTTAGCAGCCCAGTGCCTAGAAGGATACCGTACCCCAGAGTCCTTCTAGAATAGTGCCACACGCCAGAAAACATGGCTTATAGTCTTTGTGCAAAGTGTCTTGTTGACTTCTCCAGAGAGCTCTAAGAGAACTGTCATCATCCCCTTTCTCCAGATAAGGGAATGGAAAGCCAGGGAGATGAACTGATTGTTCCTGGATTGTGTGGTTCTCAAGAGGTGAAACCCAGATATAAGCCAAGTGGTTGGAGAGATGGCCTTTCTTTCATTTAGTTTATGTTTGGTGGTTGGGAAGATAAACAGCAAAACATAGGCCAAGTCCACATCTTTCCTGTGTGCTGTTGAGTGACATGGAGGGGCGTTCCGAACTAGGCAGCTCAGTCGGAAGGCAGGAGGCTTAACCCATTCTCTGAGGATGGGGTGCTGGTTTCTTCAAGAGGTGGAGGAAGGAGACAGTGGTAGGCAGAAGAAACCACAGCTCTGACGAGCTCCAGGTCAGATAGAGGTCCTGCGGCTGAAGCCTGGATCTCTCAAAGCTTGCCCAGGAGTCGAGGATAGAGGTCCGGCAGGCAGCGGCGGAGCTGTTTGACAGACTGTGTCCTTTTTCCTGAGACAGTTACTGAGTACCTTCAGGTTAACTCAATCTCGGTTGACCTTGAACCTATTGTTTCAGACACCTGTGTCCATTCATCTGGTGGGAGGTCTTCCTCTTTCTGACTGACCTACTTTACCAAGCACAGTGTCTAAGGGAATAGTCCCACCTGAATACATGCCCAGAGATGTGAGATGCAGTGTCATTGTCTTTGCTTCCTCCCCCCCCACACCTAGTTTATTTACAAAATTCAAATACCCATCAAATCGTACAACCCAACGATTAGTCTCCTCTTCTCCCTGCACATCCACACCCCTCTGCCTCCAGCCTCTCCCACCCCTCCTGGATCCTTATACTCATTCTACAATAATGGTTTTATACAATATTTATCCTTGTGGGACTGGGTTAGTTCACTCAGTATAATGCTCTCCAGTCCCTCCCAAGTTAGGTATTAAATTACATAGTTACTGCTCCTGCATGCTGCATAGTATTCCATTGTGTGAATGTACCGTAATTTCTCAATCCATTCATTTGTGGTTGGACATTTGGGCTGTTTCCATGTTCTTGCAATAGTGAATAGTGTTGCTATGAACGTCTTTGCTTTTAAGGAGCATTCTGACCGCACTTCTTCCGGGAAGTTTATTTGTTCTTCTAACAGAAGAATGTCTATCTGTGCTTCATTTACTATGCAAAGGCTTTTGACTGTGTAGATCACAACAAGCTGTGGCTGACTCTGAGATGAATGGGAATCCCAGAACATTTGATTGTGCTAACGCGAAACCTATACTTAGACCAAGAGGCAGTCGTCAGAACAGAGCAAGGAGACACTACATGGTTCAAAATAAAGTAAGGGGTCCATCAGGGATGTATTCTGTCTCCATATTGAAGAGCAACGACGTCAGGCTGGAGACTAAGGTGCGCATGATCCGGGCTATAGTCTTCGCAATTGCGTGCTATGCATCAGAGAGTTGGACAGTGAATAGGGTTGCTAGAGAGCTGTGGTGCTGGAGAAGAGTGTTGAATATACCATGGCCTGCTAGGAGAATAAACAGGTTTGTCCTGGAGAAAGTGAAGTTAGAATGCTCCTTGGAGACTAGGATTCTGAAGCTTTGTCTGACATGCCTTGGAGAGGGACGTCATGTTTGCCAGAGAGGAGGGGTGGCGAAGGAGAGGAAGACCTTCGATGAGATGGATTGATTCTGTGACTGGAGCGGTGGGAATAAGTGCGTTTGAGATGGCTAGGTTGGCACAGATAGAACAGCATTTAGAGTTCATGTACATAGGGTTGCTATGAGTCGCAAATGACTCGACGGCACATAACAACAACAACAATAGTCCATTTGTTCTTTTTTTTT
>NW_006399765.1:26463993-26468688 GCF_000299155.1 Elephantulus edwardii | reverse complement strand
TTTTCATAAATACTTTTTACTATGTTGAAGAAATTACCCTCTAATCCTATTTTGTTGAGTGCTTTCCATTTGTTCTTCTAACAGTTAATGGTATATTTGATATTCTTTATCAACCCCACAATTCAAAGGCAGTAATTATTCTCTGGCCTACCTTATTCATTGTCTAAATCTTCACATGCCTAGGGGGTGATTTAAATAGAGCATGGCTTAAGGCAGACACACCTTAGTCCTCAAGGTGACATCCTTAGCATTTTAAAGAGCTCCTTGGCCGCAGATTTGCTAAGTGCAACGGGAAGTTAAGAAGCCAGATTGCAACAAGATTTTTTTAGAGTCTCACAGAACTCTAGGGTTTCAGGGTAGAGACAAACCCAGAGAGAAAAATGTTTTAGAATCCTGAGTATACACTCTGTTTAGAGGGAGAGGTCCTAGTGCTTTGGTTTGTGATAGAGTCAAAGAGAAGTGATGTGAGACACATTGAGCTAGAGATCAGAGAGTTTACTGATGGATTAAAGGTGTGTAGGTGTGATAGACTGACTTGGTCTCAGGGATGCAGGCTCCATTTACCATGATGGTTGATGATATGGTTAATTTTAATAAATACAAATTCTCCTCCCCTATTCATTCTTGGTCCCTTGTTTGGACTATCAAACGAATACCAAAAGCTTTAAAGATGTATTCTTAAAATTCTTCACACATGTAACTGTTAACAAAACATTACATGAACATTTTGAGAAATGGCGGCCATGAGGAACCATCTAGAATATATTCGTATAAAAAACCCGTTGCTGTCCACTCTTCTCTATCCTGAGGCAGATCTGACTGGTACAGGAGGAGATTGTCCCTCTTTCTCCAGCAAAGTTATCCGATGGATTCCAACCACTCACCTCTGGCATTGCAGTCAAGGTTCCAGTCTTGACCCAGTTCAAATCCACCAGCTCCTTCCCTGGAGGGAGATGATACATCTCCTCAAGATTTATAGCCTCAAAAAGCCATGGAAGGTATAGGAACTCATGGTCCACGTGGTGGGTAAACTCATCACAGAAGAAACCCACAGCCTCTCTTCAGGAGAAAGTGGAAGCTACCTCTGGAAGGATTTAGAGCTTTGCCAACGCTCTAGGGTATTTCTACCCAGCCCTCCATACAGGCTTGCTATCAGTGGGCCCCAAAGCCTGCTACTAATGATGGGTTTAGTTTAGGCTTTTTATGGGATGCTGACTGCCCACATCTTTCTGCTGCGGGAGCAGCTGGTGAATCTGCCCCATCCAGCTTTCACTTAGCCACCGGGCGCTCTAACCAGTGTACCATCTAGCACATATTTTGATGCACAGGAGACTGGGACACCCAGCAGATTTACCAGTAGGACGCAAGGAAATGAAAAGGTTATGCATAATCATATCAAGTTGGTTTTAATGAAAAAGTTACATATAATCCTTTCAAGTTGGCATTATCTCATGTCCTGAAGGCATTGTTAGATGGCTTTATAAACAGAACTGTCTTCTATCCTGTGACATCCTTAGACTTGCGGACACACTAGAGCCCATTGCTGACGTTACAGCCCTACAAACTGAGCCTTCTGGATCTCTCTCCTGTTAGTTGGTGAACCACTTGGCCATCTAGACACTTCATATGTTGTTCAGGCAGTCAGTTGGCTAGGATCCGAGGGAGATCCCAGATGCCCGAGACCTTCAAAAAGGTAATGACTGTCATTTGTTTACATCTTCTATTCCTAGGATGTTTAAATACAGTTAACTATTAGGAGGTGGCAGGAAAGTTCTAGAAACTTAATAGTGCGGAGGTTCCTGAGTTCTGGGAGCCTCGCTTAATATAGTGCATTTAGTGGTGATCTAAGGACGGCTTCCAGCTCCTTCTCAAATGTCCTTTGAAGTTGGCAGGTTGGCCCAGCTATATATTTTTTTTTTTCCTTTTTCCCTTTTCTGCTAACTCCTCTCTGCAGTATTTCAGGTTTTCCTGCTCCTAGCTGGATTCTTTTTAAGTTCAATATCGCTGCTGGCTGGGTTTCAGATGCCTGGTGCCAACACCGTGTCCCAGAGCCTTCCCCCCACCCCCCACCCCCAGTAGTTCTCTGAAAGAGGAATACTCGGGAAATAATGAAACCCCTCTGAATCCTCTTCTAGTCCTGGCTGAGCCCCTGAAGGAGGGGGACCCCAAGACAGCTGTGCTTTCTGCTGGGGGAGTTCTGAGGATGGAGGGGCTGGGGTAGGGATGGAAGTTAGAGGCCGAGGCCTCCAGGCTATCAGTGGGATTCAATCAGAGATAAAGGCCCGGGTGGAGGAGCGCACAATGGGAGAAGTTGAACGGAGTGTCTGTTTGGGTGATGGTGAAGAATGAGGTGTCGCTGATGCCTGGCGCATTAGGAAGAGGGGAAGTGGGGCCGACTGCGCGCCCGTGGGCGGGGGCTGGGGGGGGATCTTCTGGTTCCTTCTTTGTTTTGGTGCCGGGTCGCCGCGGCACCTGCCTCCTTTCGAGTCTAGCTAGGGGGTGGGAGCGAGGCAGGAGCCGCGGGGGTGGAGCCAAGTCCATGGAGCAAGGTTTCCATTTTCCTGCCCTGCACCAATAACGCGCATTCCTGGCTTCCTTATTCCACCGCCAAATGCTGCCGCCGCGCCCGGGGACTTGCGGAGTTTCCTTTTTTTTTTTTTTTTTCCCTTTTTTGGGGGGTTGGAACTATCTCTCGTGCAAAGAGACCTGGCATGGGCGAGCCTGCACGTTCTCAGGGAAGGAGAGTACCCCCACCGCCCTCCAAGCGAATTTAGATCACTCCCCGTCCATTTAAAAGCACAGTATGTATCTGCACGCCGGGGCACCGGCCGCATTTTGTAACCATTTCCCAGTTCGGTTGGCGCGACTCCAGAAATAAGGTTCTTTGTAAATTCTTTGCTCAGATCTCTGATCCACGGAGAAAAACTCTTCAGCGGGGAGAGTTCCGTGGGTAGAATTCTCTTACAGTCTTAAAAGCTACTGCATAATCCGGCTCTTTTTTTTGGTGGGGGTGTGCGTAAGGGAGGGTGGGGGACAGACAGTCACCAACCTTGTGATGCTGTTATGTGCACAAAGTGGCAGCTTTTGTGAGAGCAGAGAGGAAGAAAAAAACACCACCGGATTTTGTGTGTTTTTTTTTGTTGGGTTTTTTTTTTTTTTTTTCTTTCTTGCAGTAGCAACAGGGTCTCAGCCGGAGCCTCATTGTTCTTATTGAAACGATTATTTGTCAAAACATTTGATTGTTTTCCTATGCTGGCTGCAAAAGTTTGGACTTCTCTCTCGGCTCAATTTTGACACTGGGATTTCCAACTCTGGTTGCTATTGTGTTTACAGCATTCAAGGTTTCGGAGTTCAAAGGTTAACCATTAACATGGAGAGTGGGGCCACCCTTATTTTGCGCCTTCCTCACCAGGTCCCACTCTTCTGCGTCTTTGTTTTGGAGGGTTACCTCGTTTTGGGGTGTTCTGTTTGTTTTTTCAGGAGTGAGATGAAGTTTCTGGGTTTGCATGAGTGGATTTGAGGAGGGTATTACGGTTTAGAATGCAAATGTGTGTAAGGCAGCAAAACAGTATTTTAAAAGCGAAGTAATCTACTCCAGAGGATCAGTTAATCAGTGTACTTGAATGAAAAAAAAAATGGTGCTGGCCAAAGAATCTACTTCTGGCACTGCTAATTAATTAAGTGTGAGTAAGTAATTGATTCACTTCCTTTTTTAAAAAAGACTAATCCCACCATATGTGCTGGTTAGTAGTTATGTATAAAATGACAGCAAAATATCACACTTAGCAGAAATCCACCCCAGAGCTAGGAAGCTCTAAAATTCCTTTTCCTTGTTTGTGAAGGATTGCTTTGGTCATCATCGTTTTTAGAAGTCTTCACTCCCCGCCTTGATTTATGAAGTATGTTATTTAAGGTTTTTTTTTTTTAAATGTTTTTTTCCATTTTGGATACACCCAAGGCCAATTAAAAAATACTTGGTTGGTATTTCTTTTTTTTAGTGACTTGCATTACTTCGTTTTGTATTTGCATACGTTTGCATTTGGGGCCAGAAAACTTGGTGGCTTGGGATCTTCCGGATTTACTTGAAATGAGTATCACGAGCCTTGAAACTAAAATTGCTGTTGGTGGTGGACGAGGAAAAGAATAGTTGGAAAACTCAAACTCTTTAAATGAGTTGGACTTTAGGAGGAGGGGAGAAAGGTTCTTTTTCTGGCTCTACCTTAAACCCTGTCTCATCCATAATGGATTTTGAGTCAAATCCAGTGGACTTTGGGAACCTAGGCCAAGTTAAGAAATCTTCGAGCCGCAAGGGCAGCTCTTTTGTGAGGGGGGGATGGGGCGAGGAATCAGCAATCTAAGGATGGCATAATGTAGGTACTGCCTTAAATCACGCTACCCTTTGACTCGCACAGCTGAAAACGTGTGTTTCTGAACACAGCGGCCCCCTTCACCTGCTCGATCCGTGTACAGGTTTTTGTTGTTTGTTTGTGATTTTGGATGACCCAGGAGTTGAGGCTGCCCGCCCCTCCCTCCGGCCCGGCACACCTTGCAAGGGAGGGGGAGGCGGTGGGGGGGAAAGAAAGAGGCCTGGATGTGCGCCTGCGCGCTCCCCTCGCGCCCCCTCCCTCCTACCTGTCATTGGAACCGCCGGGGCGCGCGCAGGCCACGTTAGGCCGGATGGCGGGCGCCGGGGGG
>NW_006399765.1:26445443-26463788 GCF_000299155.1 Elephantulus edwardii | reverse complement strand
TGCGGGGCCGAGGGAGGGCGCAACAGCTGCGCCCCGAGCACTTTTGCCCCAACAGTCCCCGTGCGCCGGACGCGCGGCGCCCCGGCGGCTCTGGGGACCCCCCGCGCCTGCACTGTCCCCGCGCGGACGAGTAGGGGGCGCCCGCGCCTTTGCCCCCCGTGCGCCCCCGGCCCCGCTCACCTTAGCCCCGCGCCCGAGGTGAGCCCGGCCCCCAGATCCTCCAAGCGGGAGGGGGTGGGGGGGCGCTGCTGTCCAGGGGAGGGTCTTGAAGGCGCGGGGCCCCCGGAGCCGCGGGGATGGCTTCGCTGGGCACCCCGCGCCCCCAACCCCGAGCTTTCGGGGGGCCGGGTGCGGGCGCGGCCCCGGGAGGTGGCGGCACAAAAGGCCGAGAGAAACTCCCGGCGCTGCGCCCTCCCCGCCCCCTCCCAGCGTGTCCATTCATACCCGGACGGCCGCCCACCGACGACCGAGAGCTGAGCCCGGTGCTGGCCACCCCCGCAGCCCGGGCCGGTCAGCGCGCCGCCCCCCCCCTCCGGATGGCCCCCCTGTCCACCCCCGGGCGCCCCTGCCCTCCCAGCGCGCGAGCGGGCGCGCAGCGCCAAGGTGTCGGGGAGCTCCGGTGTGTACATACCTGACCATCACACTCACTCTGGGATGACTCAAGATGGGGTGGGGGGTCCCCATTTCCTGCTTAGGACTTAGGGGCCGGCCGGAGGGCCTGGCGTGGGTGGTTGGGGGCTGCACTGGCAAAGTTGGGTCGCCCTATTCTCTATCTCACTCATTTGGCAGGTTCGGCCTGGGGGGGGGTTCAGGCAGAAGGTGGAGTGACTCCGATGGCCGAGGGGGATACCAGGGACAACTTGGGAATAGCCAAAACATTGTGCCCACCCGGGCGTCCCCCGCAGACAATGGCCGGGACTGTCCACACTGGCCGGCGGGGTGAGGGAGGGGCTGGCCTGGCCAGGGACCCTGGCGCGCGCCCCCAGATCTAGGCGCGGCTCTGGCTGCGTTTCCTGTATGGGTGCGAGAAGGTTTTTATTTACTTATAGAGAAGATTTTTATTTTGTCGTAACTTTAAAGATATTTAGGTTTAAGTTATAATGTTAGCCCACAAGTCTTTAAGAGGGAAGTTTCAGACGATGAGCTGGAAAGTCCTGGATTTGGCCCCCAAACGGGCTAGGGGGTGCTGCTGGACTTTCATGCTGAGGTTTGGGAAAGTCTTTGTCCGATGGGAATATTATCTGATGAGCAAGGTGCCCTGCCCCACACCTGAGCCCTGGGGTTCATCTTCCGAGTGGTAGGGGGGTCCCACACTTTGGGGACCCCAGGAAAGACCATCAGGGTCTATGTGAGATGCATTCATGGGACGGGGGGAGGTGTTGGCCGGCAGAGAAGTTTTTGCCCAGTTTGGGTCCAGGGCCATTATTACACCGGGACACCCCCCCCTCCCCTCGGCCGGTTCCCACGCAGGGCAGCCCACACTTGGATATCTTGCCTTTTTCCACAAAGAAGGGTGCTGGTTGGACTCGAGGCCCCTCCCCTGCCCTCTCTGCGCCTCAGTTTGTCTGTGGGAATCCGCCGATGGGGCCGAAGCGCCACGCCTGTGCGCGGTGGTGGGGCAGGGGGCCCGGCCGGGCACTTGGGGTCACATACTGTTGTCCCCCGTCCACGCTGGGGCCTGGTGCGCACGATGGTGGGGAGCCCTGCTCGCTGCCCCCCTCAGGTTGATTCAATTATGTCTTCATCGCTCTGGAGTTGGTTGAATGACCTGACATGAGATTAAGCTCAACAAAAGAAAAGACAGGGGTTCCCAGCTGCCGGCCAGGCCTGCCGGGGATGGGAGGGCCTTCGGGGGACCTTCACCTTCTCTGTGTATTCAGAAGGTCCGTTTCAGATGTTCATATTTATTTACTGTTCCTCCACCCCACCCCCAGTCTTGATTAAAATCTTTAAGATGAAAAAGGTTAAGTTTTATACTAGGTGAACGTTTAGTGCAGCTTGAAAAAAAGCCATTATGTGTCTGAAGTGACACATAGGGAGGAATAAAAAAACCTAATCAATCACTTTTTGTCTGAAAAATAACAGACCAGGAGTTTGGGCTTGCTTGGTTTAAGGTGTGTCCTTGATACAGTGGCCTCTGTTTTCTCTGCTGAACAGTCGCGTTGTTTTCGTGGCTGCTTTGTTGAGTATCCCCAAGGCTGGCAGAGGGTTTGGTTCTATATTATTTATGCATTTTGTTTTGGTTTTTTTTGAGTCGAATCACCCTTTCCTCCCAAAAAAAAAATCGTTGCTTCTCTTGGTGAAAGCATTACGTTTTAAAGCATTACTTTTCAAGAAGGAAGGACTTTTTATAAAAAGTCACTTATTAGTAGTTAAAAGACACCTCTGAGAATTTAAATGGTGCATTAGAGAGCTGTTTGGGATTTTTTGTTATTTGGTGCAAATAGGAAGGGACATTTTTGAATTCAAAGCTTATTTGCATATGAGGAGGAGGAAGTGGTGGGGAAGCTTATGATTTACAGGTGAAACAGTCCTACTTTATACTTATTATCCCAACTTTTTTTTTTTAATCAAAAGAAAAAAACTCCTTATCCTTACACCACCTTCCCAGCCCTCTGCAGTTTGACCTTTTGCTGTTGCAAATTACAACTTGGGATATCAACTCTCAGACTGAGGCTTCACCCTCACTTCCCTTTCAGCTCTGACTGAAAAGAAAAAAGAAAGAAAAGGAACTAACTCCCCACCTAAATGAAGCTGGTGAGAAATGTTTCTCTCCTTGGCCCTCGCAAAGAACAAAAAGGACTCTCTGGATTCAGCCGGGAGCTTTTTCTAGGCCCCCTCCTCGCCCCCCAGGTAGGAGGTGGGAGGGTCTCATTGGCCTGGGCTTCTAAGGTGGAGCTATATTTGCATTTTCTTTGTGAGCCTCCATTTTTAGCTGCTGGAAATCCAGAGAATAGAGAAAAGAGAGTCCTTAGCTCTTTTTCTCTTTTTTTAAAAAAAGAGGAAATCTGGAAATATGACTTCCTCATCAAGTCACTTTCCAATGCATGGACTAATTAAGGACTAGGATGGCCTTTAGCCTGGTTTCAGATAAGTTCATCACTTCTTTCCCATCCAAACAGGTTTAATTCTAAAACAGGGTCTTCCCCCCACCCCTCCCCAGTACGGTTGCATTATCCATCCCCCTTGAAGCAATCTGCAGTCAGGCCTCTTTTAGAGTCCTCGGGTCCCCCAAGATGTGTTCTCTGTTCTCCCACTTCACAAATGGCACTCTCCTTATCACTGCCATAAACACAATACTGATAAAAAGTTTGTGGAGGATTAATGACTACATAAAACACAGGCCTGTTTTAAACCCCACATAGAAGAAGTCTCCTCTCTGTCTGCCTTGCTGCTTCTGAAGGGACATGCTGGGGGCCTCTTCATGTGCTGAAGCTTGGATTTCCATTTTCCATTTCCATTTGAAGCATTTGCTGGTTCCTTTCCACCCATGGGTATGTGAGGACTGATGATCTCCTGAACGTGCTGGCCTCAGCCTTGTTTTAAATCAGGCAAGGAGCGAGTTTCTGCTTGGTTCCATCCTTCCTTCTCTCTGTGTATATATCTCCCCTACATAAATGGGAAGGAGGAAGCTGAATTCACAGTGACTGTTTCCAGGAGTTGCACAGACTGATAAAAGAGTCCCAGTGGGATACAGTCACCATCCTGATATCTGAAGTGAATTGGCCCCATTGGAATGTCTGCTATAGTGGTTGAAGGACTGAGGGCTTGAGTGGCATACCTGCTAGACATCTCATAAGTAGTCTCATGAAGAAAGCCCCGGCCTAGATAGTCAAGGTGAATGAAGGTTTTGGTTATAGCAGGTCCCTTGGAGTGCGTTTGTGACAGTGGCGAGCTCCTGATTTGAACACCTCCTTTCTTGATTCCTGGGGTGAGGGCTTTGCTCCACAGCCCACATGGAAGAAAGGGGGTTGCACAAAGACAACAGGAAGTGTTGTCCATTTGGGTGGGGAACTCAGTCGTTGAACATAGTAACTTTTTTTGGGGGGGTGGGGGACAGTTCCCTTCTGGCTTTTAGGATCTAGGACAGTTGACCTGATGAGTCCCCAAGGCGGCAGTCACTTTGATGCTGTTGCAGTGTGGTATCTGGGGCAAAGGTTTTTTTGAACAAAGGCAGATGGAATTTGATTTTAAGGAAGTAGAGGAGGAAGAGCTGTTCTTCCCTGAGCTCTGCAGCTCCGATGAGGCAGCACCATTCTTGTATAAATCTATCTTCCAGGTAATTCCAGGGAAGCCCCCCACGCCCCAGCCGCCACCTCCGAGTGGCCTGTTATGGTTGGAACATTGGCGAGGCCCTTAGTGGGCCGGCTGTGCTCAGTATCCATGAACTTCCTGTCCAGGCTCGCAGCATAACTATTACTGGAAATTTGGGGCCAGTTTGGTAATTTGATGACCAAGTTGAGAAATAAAATTACTAAACTCGCAGAGCTGGCTGAGTGAGTTGTGAGAGGCATGGCAGGATCCCGGAGCCTCTTTTTTGGGGGTTTCAGCTCTCAGCAAAAGGTGCTTTCGGATCAATGCTTTCTTTGCTCTGTCTCTCTAGGTTCTTGTCCTTTTCCTTGGTGGCTCGTTTTTCCTGGTCCTGGAAACCTTCTGAATTTGAAAGAGTTCTGATAATAGAGGCCACATGTTTTGTTCTTGGATTGATGTAAGGAGACATACTTTTCCTACTACCTGGATCACTTCAGATTAATTCTTAAACAGTTCAGTTAAAATAAAAGGTTGTTGAATAATAACAGATAAATTGGCCAGTGCCAGTTTTAGAAACTACTCAACAAGGATTGCGTTTATTACTTGAAGGTAATTTGGCCCCCCCCCCCCCAATTTCCTTCCTTTTGAAAGCAGATGACATGAATAAACGAGCCAGTTAATTTTTCATTTGACAAAAGATAGGGGAGGGAGATAGTTATTTACTTTCTTTTCTCCCACTGTTTTAAACAGATAGGTAGCAAAACAGTTGGCATTCCAACAGTCTTCACATAGATGGTGGTGAGATATTATGTATATGGTGACAGAGCCATCACCTTATCTGTTCCTAAATTATACCATCACTGGGGAGGAGTGTATTTAAATGGCGCTGAAGACAGATCTCCTGCCTTAAAAGGCATTGCCGGTATTTGTATTCAAGCTGAGTTTCCTTAAATTGGCTATAATTAAGGCAGCCCATGATTTGGTGTTCTGAACACAGTGGTATAATAGTAACTAGTGTGGTGTATTGGGTGTGATTTACATAGTTGTACACATACGTGCACAGTTGTTTGTGTGTGTATATATTTTCATGTAGATAGTTTCAACATGTTCTTTGAAGACTATTAAAAGACTACAAGTCTTTAAAGATTGTTTATTTTTTTCTATTCAACTGAAATGCCTCTCTTTGTGCAGTTAATCCTGTCCAGAGTCTTTTCAAAATATTTAAGGTTGTACTGATTATAAAGCAAAAAGTAAAAAGGTCTCACTTCAATAGTTAAAAACTCCCCCCCTCTTTTAATCTCTTCCCCTTATATTAAAGAATTGTCTTCCCCCTTTTTTTGGGGGGGCTTCAGTTGGATATTTTCAAAGTTATCTGGCTTTCCTCAGGATCTGCTCATGGTAATACTGAAAGTAAAACTAGTGTGTGGCCCTTCTCAATTGTATTTTAAGGTCAGATCCCTTTAACTGACCTTAACTGATTTGGAATGAATCAGGCAGGGGTTTGGTTTTTTTGAATAGAACTTTGATCTCTAATCCTATTTAAAATTGAAGCCTTTTATATATAAAATCAAGAAAATATGAACGAGTACTTTAGAATATTTTAAAGCTTTTTGTCTTGGAATAGTCTGAGAGCATAATAATATGTCATTTTAACTATTACCTGAAAAGGCTTCAGTCTGTTCCTCTTGACTTTTCAGCATTTCTCTATTTAGCTATATTAGGAAAGTTGGCTTGGCCATTTAGCACTTGGGCTGTGACCTTGGCCATTCCCCTGGAATGGTGGTGAAGGATTTCAAGTTACAGATTTCCGTGACAACTGCAGATTACTCCAAAGAGTTTTTCTCCACTTGTCAGATTAAAGAGGAGAAAAGTGACCAATCAGTATGTGTGAAACATAGAATGTGCAGTTTGTTGGGAAAGTTTGTCCATTTTTTACCCAGCTCTTTGGAGATAATTTAGTAGCTTTAAGTCGCCAAATGAGCAGGCCAGTGGGGCTGTCCTTTTGTTCATTCTAAACATCTTCAGGAGCATTTAGAGTTAAGTGGTTGTTTACTGAGACTCTGAAGGGGAAGAACTTGGAGGACCACTGTAAATTAATTGGCTGCCAGGGAAATTTGAATGTTGGTTTGGTTTTTTTTGTGGGTTTTTCCCCCCTTAGTTTTCAAGGACTTTGAATACCTTATTGCTCCACATTTTGGCAGATAAGTCTTTCATATCAAGAAATACAAGATAACCTGTCCAGTTGATAAGTTCTCTGAAGATTAACAGCTTGAGTAGGTTGGTGCATAAACCTCGCGTTACTTCCACTTAATTTCGATTGTCGGCAGGCAAGGTTGCATTTGCCAAGATTCTTCTGTGCTTAGAAGGGCCCACGCCAAATTATTGGGCTTTTTATTAAATACGACAGAGTGTGTGTGAAAAGATGGCTTTGCGTTATCCTGAGGAAGAACAGATCAAAACGGTATCCTGTTTGTTCTTTGCCATTCTCACAATCTCAGATGCTGAAGCCCATTGTAAGGGTCACTGTCAATCCTGGTTGTTGATGGTCTTGCTTTTTGCTTCTCTTTCACACACACACTCACACACACACACACCCAGTCTTTCTTACTTACTATCCAGTTTTTTTCCAGGGATTGGCATCTGCCAACACACTCAGCACGTGAAAACCAATCTCAACATCTTTACTTCTAAGAGCTCTCTGGTTTGTACTTTTCAAAGACAGATTTGCTTGTTCTTTCGGCAGCCCGTGTGATAGTCAATACTTCTTGTCACCACAGTTCAAAGATAACCAGTCATTCTTCACTCTTATTATTTATTGTCCAACTTTCAGATGCATGAGAGACAATGGAATCCCACGGATTGGAGCGACTACACCTTACTCCTGAATCTGACATCCTTGCTCTCTAGCAACTTGAGAGCAGATTTACCCAATGTAACATGCCAAGAGACATGTAGAGTGTATAGTGTTTGCTGATTTCAAAATCTACAGACTATAGTAGAATTTACAGTTGCTATTGCTTCAAACAAGTACCCTTTTGGTGTTTTTTTTTTTTTAATTTTAAACTGGAGAAATCTAAGAATATCAGATTTAGATTTAAAGCAGTTAAAACAATGTAGTTGGGAGATTTTAAGAGATTGTGTGTGTGTGTGTGTGTGTGTGTGTGTAAGTTTACATTATCACAACAGAAAGTCTTCAAAAAACCCCAGGCCCCACCACTGCCTTCAGGACTTGCCTGAAGTAGAATTCCAGCTCCGGGTGACCCTCCATTGGGTTTCCAAGGCTGTGAATATTTTTTTCCACACAGCAGTTCCCTCCTTCCAAACATAGATTTTTGCAACTGGATGGAGGAGCCTGTGGCTTCATCAGCCAGCATTCAGGGTGTAAAGAATCGGGGGTGATAACTTTAAGGTGTGACTGAAGCAGATCTAGAACTTAGGGTGTGTGAAGGGTTCTGTCACCCCAGTTGGTTACCAGTACCTGTTCATCTGCCATTGTGATTGCAACAAAGACAAGACAAGAGAGGGGTAGAAGACTGGCTTCAGGATCTTCTTTCTCTTTGATCTGCAGCCGTCCCCCAAATCATTTCAGGTGAAAGATCTTTTCTTCAGAACTAGGAGAATTTTTTTTTCTGTCTCACAAAGACTTCTGGCCATCTGAGTCCATACTTCCTGGTTCTTGGAGGAAAGTTCTCCTGTTACTTGAATTATGAGAGATGCGCTTGGGGTCAACGAACGAATTCAGGGAGTTGGGACTTGTTTACAGACTGCTCTTTCCCATACTTGCCACGCTGAGTGGCAAGACTTGGTGTTATCGTTTTCTAGGTGTGAGATTAACTTGCACGCGGTGACCTCAGAGCTCCCCAGTGGCACCCGGCTTTCACCTGGCAGCCGGTTGATGTGGGTGGTGGACGGAAGGAGAACGAACGGTGGATAGGAGGAGAGGCTTCGTTTCCTGATTGAGTTAACAACACGGGGAAATTCTGTCGTGAGGGCTTAAAAGTCGATCTCGACTCAACAGTTGTTCACCTACCACCGTGTCTGGGGCAGGGCGTCCCTTCCCACCAAAGAAAGTAGAGTGTTTGCAAACAATCGTGGGGATCTAGGCAAGGCCCTGACTGTTGTTCTCTGGACCATTCACAGAGGTCTTGTCTTTCCTGAGTGAGATCTTGGAAAAGGTTTTCCTTCAGATTTTTTTGTGTTTAGGAAGTTGCCCCAGTGTGTGTGATCTCTGGATTCCCAGTGTTCTTTGTATTTATTTAAAGTAATTGGAAGTTCTTGCTTTCTGCGTTTTATGTCCTGGAAGTTCTTGCTTTCTACGTTTTATGTCCTGTGCTTTGATTCTGTCATCTTACTTTTCACATCTTTTTGATCTGTAGATTTGTGGAGGCTGCTAGATTGAGAGACCTGGTAGGGGAACAGGAGAATGGTATGTTTTCTCCTCAAGTGAATGGATAATTTCAAATCTAATCATTAAAGATACGTTACTACTTTTCAGAATTGCAAACCCGTGAGGCTTGTGGTCATCTGACTGAAAGCATGGAAGACTTTTATCAGTTAAATTTCCAATCAGAGGTGATCATTTTTGTTTTAAATTTATTTCTTCAATTCTTTGCTTTTTTTAATAAATTTTTTTAATTGTCATTTTAAAAATTTACAGAAAAGTTAGATTTCCATTTGTTGATTGTTGCACATTCTACCCTCTCTCCCTCCCTTCCCCCTCTCCAAGTTGACTTTTTTCTTTTCATGAGTTTATTTACAAAGTTCTAATAAAAATTTGAATAAATTCTTCCCATTTCCCTCACCCCACCACCCCATCAAACTGTACAACCCATTGATTAATCCCCTTCCCCCTGTACAAACACATTCTTCTGCTTCCAGCCTCTCCCACCCCTCCTGGATCCTTATACTCATTCTACAATAGCAATCTTATACTTGTGGGATGGAGTTAGTTCACTCAGCATAATGCTTTCCAGTCCCTCCCAAGTAAGGTAATAATTTACAGAGTTATTGCTCCTGTGTGCTGCATAGTATTCCACTGTGTGAATGTACCATCATTTCTCAGTCCATTCGTTTGTGGTTGGATGTTTGGGCTGTTTCCATGTTCTTGTGCTAGTGAATAATGCTGCTATGAACATTGGTGTACAAATCTCAGTTTGTGCCTCAGTTCTTGTAGTCTCAGGGTATATTCTAAGTAGCTGGGTCATATGGAATTTCTTTGTTCCGCTTTTTGAGGAAGCGCCAAACTGCCTTTCAGAATGGTTGCACCGTTTTACAATCAGGGGTGGTCATTTTTATACCGATGGTTTCCAAGGTTTTCTTTAGGTGGGCAGAGCACCTCAACTCTCCTGAGGAAGCAGGTGTTGGTTTGCAGCCAGTTACTGCAACCAGGGTGCCACCGGGGCCCGTTCTTAAACCTGCCACGCTGTAGTTGGTTTCTGTCCTGAAACATAAGCATTCGCCTTGGATCAGGAAAGCTCCGTGCCTGTACGTTTCTCAGAGTTAGTGATGTCACGAGTGGCCGGTGGCATAAAGTTCTGGGGGTTTGGCAGACGTGCTTGTGAGGAGGTGATAGGCAGTTGGATGGTGGTACCTTCTCGGTCCAGGCGGAAGATGAATGACTAACTGTGAATGATGGATTTGGTCTCTTTAAAGCGCTGACCCCCCTCTGCTTTCTCCTCCAGGTTTTGGAAACCCCTTGTCTGAAGGTTCCTAGGATTAGCATCTCATTGAGCTGCGTCCCAAGTTCCTTGGACAAGGCGAGAACTTGCGCCAGGTGCTGACCGACCCTAGTGGGTGAGCAGGCCCACTGACCGCCACCCTGTCGTCGAGTCCCAGAGCTGAGGGCACCCTCTGCTCTCCTGCCTTTTGAACTCTGATAAGCCACGCTGACCCTCATCTCAAAGCCTCCCCCCGTCACGTCTCCTAAGTGGCCTTAATTCTTCAAGCCTCGCGGTGGACGCTGCCAGCTCTCGTCTGCTCGGCTGTCCCCTCATCGCCTGTGACCATGCCCACCCAGTCTCTCCTCATGTACATGGATGGGCATGAAGTGCACGGCAACGCCCTGGGCGCCCAGATGGAGGTGGAGGATGGCCTGGCCGTCAAGGGGGCCACCGCCATCCCCTTCCGAGCCACCCCGGAGCGGGGCCCCCCGCACGTGGACAGCGTGCTGGCCCTGGCCCTCGACTGCATGTTCTGCAGCCAGAGCTTCCTGCGCTCCGAGGAGCTCAACCAGCACGTGCTGGTGCAGCACCAGCCCACCGTGTGCGAGCCGGCCGTGCTGCGCGTCGAGGCCCAGTACCTCAGCCCCCTGGACAAGCGGCGTGAGCACGCCGAGGCCCCCCCGGAGCAGAGCGGCCCCGAGAGCGAGGACCTGAGCTGTGCCGTGTGCGGCCAGGCGTTCGGCAGGGCCTTGGACCTGGACGTGCACATGAAGAGGCACAAGGACTCCTTCACCTACTGGTGCCACGTGTGTGGCCGCCGCTTCAAGGAGCCCTGGTTCCTGAAAAACCACATGCGGACACACTCGGGGAAGACGGGGGCCCGGGGCAAGCTGCAGCCCGGCCTGGACGGCCCGGCCACCATCAACGAGGTGGTGGTGCAGGAGGCGGCGGTGGCCGACGGCAGCGCCTCGTCCCCGTATAAGATCTGCATGGTGTGCGGCTTCTTCTTTCCAGATAAGGAGAGTCTCATGGAGCACAGCCGAGTGCACGCCAAGGAGAGCCCCTCGGCTGCCGACTGGCCGCCGGCCGAGGACCAGGGGCTCTCCCAGGCCCAGTTCCTGCAGCTCCACAACCTGAGACCCTCGGCCAGCTCAGAGGTCACCAAGAAGCCGGCCAAGTGGATCCCGCAGCTCGACTCCTTCACCACCTACCAGGCCTGGCAGCTGGCCACCAAGGGCAAGGTGGCCATGTGCCTCGGGGACATCAAGGAGCCCGGGCAGGAAGGAAGCACGGATAACGACGACTCGAGTTCCGATAAGGAAGAGCTGGGCGAGATCTGGAGCGCCACCAAGAACCATCCGGAAGGTTCTGGAAAGTCCAAGACGAGTAAAGGCGGCTGTGCAGGCCTGTCCCAAGAGAAGGCCAGAGCAGGTGAAGCATCGGCGGCGGCGGCGGCAGGGGGAGACGCAGACCCCAAACTCTCTGCCAACAAAGAGAAGCCCACCCACTGTGCCGAGTGCGGGAAGGCCTTCAGGACCTACCACCAGCTCGTCCTACACTCCCGGGTGCACAAGAAGGACAGACGGCCGGACGCTGAGCTGCCCCCCATGGCCGGGGACAGCCGCCAGCCGCAAACAGGTTCCCCAGAATTGGCCGCCCCTGTTGTCATCGTGGAAAACGGAGCAGCGGACGGAGGCGAAGGTGGCTCGGAAGACAGCTCTGAGGACGGGCTCAGCGAGGGGCTCCACTTGGGTAAGTGTCACCAGGGGTTTTGCGGGGGGGGACATTGACCAGAAGGGGAGTCGCCCCTGCTGGTCTACGTGGGGTTGCCTCTCTGATAACAGGGTGGCCTTAAAAAGTATCCCGAGATTTCTTTGCGTTTGAAAATGCCTTGATTTGATGCCCTGCTAACAAAGGCTCTGTGGGTTTACATGTCAGCCTCGAGCAGGGGTTCTCAGCAGCCTGCCTTTTATCCCCAGGGGACATGTCTGAGTGTCACAGTGAGGGGAGGAAGCGTGGGGGGAGGGAAAAGCTTACGCATCCTCGGGAGAGGGAGACCCTCAGTCTTGCCAACCTTCCCTGTCCTTCCCATGAAGACATGCCATCCTCATGGCCACACACATCCCTTTCTGGCAAGACCCACTTATCCTGTGATTCTCCCACCTGCCTGTCGAGACTGTTGGCAGGAATCAGGGTAGCTTGAGCTTGTCCAAGGGCGGTCTCTGCGATAGGGCCACCGAGGGCTTGTGGCTTGTGTCTGTCGAGTGTTGACTTGGCTTTGATCCTAGACAGAAGGATTCTGCTGCTTCAAGACAGCTTAAAATCCATTCACTGAGGAGCGGGGAGACTGTGACCCGGTCCTTTCCGTATTACCTCTGGTTGAGAAGTTCAGTGTCCACCCTGGAAGTAACACATTGAGTAACCTGGAGCTCTTGTGTGTGTAGATTCTGATCTGTTTCTTTGTAATAGTGGGGTAACTTCTCATGGGGATAGAGTGGGTTTCTCAAAAAATTTCAGTTCATGGTCCTAATCAAAGACCAAGTCACGGTGCCACTGTTTTGTTTTGTTTTTTGTTTGTTTTTAATTTTATTACTTTTGTGTGTGTACCGTCAAATCAGATCTGACTGGTACAGGAGGAGATTGTCCCCCCTTCTCAGCAGAGCATCTGGTGGATTCGAACCGCATGCCTCTGGGATTGCAGTGCAGCTTCTTGCCACTAGGCCACCAGAGCCTCCCTAGTGCCACTGTTTTGTTTGTCTACCCAGAGCCCTGTGTCCCAGGCCCAAGATCAGCCTGACAACATAGCTTTTACTGTTGTTATTATTATTACTCCATTGGTAAGCAACAAGGTTGGTGTAAGACATTGGCTGAAATATCTTTTGATGACTGGATGTTTCATGAACACTAGAAACCCAGCAGATAGTGTAGCTCAGACTCTCAGTTGTTAAAAAGAGACCTAGAGAACATATTACGCTGTCTAAATGATGTCATATATGCGCTGTGACGTTGGGGTGATGGTCTGGTAAGGTCACGGTGCTCTAGTGTCCTCAGAAATGCAGAGGCCACTTTTCAGTGGGCACTGTGGACGGAAGGACAGAGTAGAACCAACCCCTCGAAGCACCATCCAGGAGATAGAAGACTTAGAATGGGATGGGTGTGCTGGGCTTCTCCATCCTCTTGTTACTATCTGTGACCAAGCACTGTTTCTTGTACCAGTTGCACGTTGCATCAGCCTGTCTTTGCCCCCATTTCTCTTTGCCAAGTTTGCTTGTGGACCCCTTGCTTCTAAGGAGTCATTTCAGCAGCGTGAAGGGGTGGTGGGGCCAGCCAGGTAGCATCGCATATGCAGCAGGAACCGGAGCGATGGAGATAGTGCACGTCCTGTGTTTTCAAACGAAGACACGGCATCACTCTGAAAGTGGCACCACCCTCCCTCGGTCCTGACATGTGGTTGGGAGTCGGTCCAGACTCACCTAGTTGGGAGTGATTGTGTGACCCTTGAGTGACACTGTCTACAGGAAGGGAATTCATTTGGAGACATTTCCGTCCTGACACTCTCAGACCCTCCTGTTTAGATTTTCTTTAATGGAGATCAAACGACACGGAAGAAAACGGTGTGGGGTTTTCTTTTCTCCCCAAGTCTTCAGGAGAGCTTTTAGATCAAGGCTGTTTGTGTTGCAACAAGTGAATGTTTTCCTTCGAGGAGTTAAGAGGTCAAGGGTTAGAGCCTGTGTCCTTTGTAACCTGGAGGTTGGCCAGGGTCTGCTTGCCCATACCCATGGAAGGTGGGGAAGATCAGATTTTCAAGGGAGCATGTAAGTGTCTCGAAAGATGGCCTGTAATCCCATTCACAGCCTGGGAAGCTCAGAGGAGGGAGCTTTGATCTGCTTCTGACTCAACAGAGTTTGCATTTTGAGTTCTAACAGGTTTTTAAGTCAAAACAACATGATGAAGTTGAATTTTCAGAGATGACCAGATTTTGATTGTACTTAACCCTGTGGCAGTTTGATGCACTTTTAACAAAAGGGACCTTTATCTATATCTAAAATACTCATCTTGAGGAGACTTGAGGTTGCTTGCCAAAACTTGCCTCGAATTTGAGAAACTTTCCTAGGTGTTGGCCCCAAGACTTCTGATTTTTGTTAGATTTTGACGCCCCCTGGTGGTCACTCGCGTGACCACTTGCCCTCCCTGGGTTGGAGGAGTGTGGATTTCTTGAAGGGAGCTGGCCATCCCGTCCACTGCTGGACTGTCCCCGTCCAACCTCAGCCCCAAGTGCCTTGGCCACGTGGTCTGGCCTGGCAAATGATTTTCCTTGTGATTAAACCAACAAGGAACTATGCCTTAACAGTCACAAACTCAGCTGCACCCAGAAAAAAGGCAAAGGCTGCTAACACCCGTGGCCACGCTTCAGTCTTGGCATTGGGTGTTTACTGCACACACAACGCGCATTCTTTATGCTTCCAGGAAAGGGTTCTGCCCAGAATATTTTATCTTTTGCATTTTAAAGTCACATGCCTTAAGCCACTGGCTGTTATTAATTTTTTTTTTTAAACTTTTTAATGCCGACTTCGTTTTTATTGTCACCAAGCTTTCATAGCGGTTACTGGTCACTCCCCTTTGTGCCCACCGCTGCCCAAGAGGCAGTGCGACCATTGGTAACCCACACAGTGGGTCCCTCGCGCCGGGTGCTCGAGAAATGATGACTCAGCCTCCTCTTATTTCTCTTCTCAAGATAAAAGCGATGATGGAGGAAAAATGAAGCATCTCACATCCTCAAGAGAGTGCAGTTATTGTGGGAAATTTTTCCGTTCCAATTATTACCTCAACATTCACCTCCGAACACATACAGGTGAGACCGTCTCTGACACGCACTGGCGATGCTCTGCTTTGACCACTTGTTGTTGGTCTGTTCAGCTGGGCCCTTGGACTGGCTCGGGAAGAAATCCTGAACAGGATGACAGATGACAGTGCTCCTTCTCGTTTGTTGTCACTGCAGCTCCCACTGTTGTAGTTTATCGAAGAAGGACAACTCCCTGGCTTTGGGCTTGTCAAATCCTGACCCACAGCTTGATCCAGCCTTTACTGATAGGTCATAATGCCACAGCTTCCCCCCCTCCCTTCCCAGATTAAATTTTAATCACATGAAGGGAGTTGCCTTGCTGTGGTCTTTAGAACTGGGTGTAGTGTCATTAGATCTGGGTCTAGGTTTAGATGATCAAAGCAGCTGTAGTGCGTGAGGTGTGGCTGCCTCCTCTGACAGGAACATCAGCCCTGCCCCTCAGTTAGCTGTGTAACTCATGGCTGTGGCTCTGTGCTTTTAGCTAGACATTCTTATTATTTTTATTTATCATAAACAATAAAATAATAAACAGGTTCATCCTGGAGAGGGTGAAGCCAGGCTGCTCCTTGGAGGCAAGGATTCTGAAGCTTCGTCTGACATACTTTGGACATGTTGTAGGGCAGGATCAGTCCTTGGAGAGGGACGTCATGCTTGGGAGGGTGGAGGGACAGAGCAGGAGAGGAAGACCCTCAGTGAGATAGATTGATTCTGTCACTGGGGGGTCATGGGGCTAGGTGTGTCAGAGACAGTGAGATTGGCACAGGCTAGAGCAGGGTTTAGTGCTCTTGTACTTAGGGTTGCTGTGAGTTGCAGGTGGCTTGAGGGCACAGAACAACAATAAATGACAGTAATGATGGGTGTAAATAATAGTGCTCATTTACCTGAGATTTTGTTATGTTTGGTTTTCTTTTTTTAAATGAAGAGATGATATGAGCACAGTTTACCAGGCAGCTCGTGTTTTTTATTCTTTGTGTGTGAGGGGTTTGTATGCAAGTTTGCAGGCTAGTAGAGTGATGGGAGACAAGAGAGAAGAGCTGTGTACCATGGAGGATGTGGGAAGAGGAAAGGATCCCAGGCTCTTGTCTGTAGAGCATCTCCTTGGGTGAGCTGTGGACCCTGTAACACTCTGCCCTTCCTGTCGCAGGTGAGAAGCCGTACAAATGTGAATTCTGTGACTATGCTGCAGCGCAGAAGACTTCCCTTCGCTACCACCTGGAGAGACACCACAAAGACCATCAGGTGGAAGCCCCCGCCGCCGCTGACCCCAAGCCGGACAGTAGGGCCCCGGAGCCGGACGACATGGTGCCCATGCTCCCCGCCGCCAACAGCGGGCAGACCAAAAATTTGAAGAGGTTTTACGACGGTGCCAAAGAAGCCATTGGCAGCTCGCCTGCCAAGCAGCTGAAGGAGATGCCTTCTGCCCCACAGAGCGTCCTCTTTTCCCCTCCCAGAGATACTCAGGATTTCCAGAAAAACCCCTCGAGTGGCAGTGATGACAAGGTGACCCCGCCTACCGGTCCCACCTACCTGGACGTGCTGAGAAAGAGGGTGATGGCTGAGCCCCTGGCACACCACCTCCCGGACGCTGCCACCCGTCCTGCCACCAGTGCCGCCCTCCACAGGGACACTCAGCTGGCCACCAGTGCCGCCCTCCACGGAGATGCCAGTCTCAGACAGAAGACAGCACAGTATGAGGGGCACCACCCAGATGGCCAGCCCCAGGCCACCCCAGACTGTCAGGAGAGGCCTTTGAATCTGTCTATGTACACCATGTCCAGCTACCGGGCCGTTTCCCTGGGCAGAAACCTGATCTCCAGCATCACCTGTCCCTTCTGTACCTTCAAGACCTTCTACCCGGAGGTCTTGATGATGCACCAGCGTCTGGAGCACAAATACAACCCCGACTTCCACAAGAACGGCCGGAGCAAAGCCCTCCTGCGGAACCGGAGGACCGGCTGCCCGCCCGCCCTGCTGGGCAAGGACGTGATCCCCTTGGCCGGCACCTCCAAAGCCAAGGCCAAGGCTGCCTTCCCTGCCCAGGCCAAGGCCTCACCGTCAGAGAAGATGAAACCGGGCCCCCCAGCTCCAGTCCCCCCAGCTCCGGGCAAAGTACCCCTGGCCCCAGGACCTGACGCCAGCACTTTAGCGCCCAGTAACCTCAAGTCCCACCGGCCTCCAGCGGGTGCCACCCCCACCAGACAGCCACAGTCAGAGCCCTTCTCCAGGACCATCGTCCCCACCATGCCCGACAAGACCACAAGACCCGATGGCAAGCCAAGAGCTCCTCAGGGTGCCCCGGGCGGCAGCCGCTTCCACAACTCCTCAGACCAGCCAGCAAAGGGCGAAGGCCCCTGGGCCACTCCGGCCAGAGACGTTTATCCTGCCCGGAGCAGCAGCAGCTTGGAATTTGGGGAGCTGCTCCCCAAAAGACTGAAGGCCAGTGTGGTGGTTCTGGACAGTGACCAGCCGGTCCCCACTTACCCCCTTCGGAGAAGATGTGACCTCCCCAAGTGCCACTTCCCAGAGTTCACCAGCCTCCTGTCCCCGGAGTTCCGCCCCCAGGCGTCATCAGTATTGTCCCCCAGACCCAGGTTCTTGGCTGCCAGCGATAGTGATTCACCCAGTGTGCTGAGCGCCCAGAAGCCCTACGGAGCCTCCGCACCCCTGTACTCCGCCTGTGGCCCTGCTAGTAGCCAGCCGGCGAGCGGCACGCTGGATGGTACGTTGTGACTTCTGTTGCTCTGGGGCCGAGATCACCTAACAGCTTCCGTGTGTGTTTGGGGGCGTGGGGAGCATATGTGTGGTTGATAGTATCCCCAAGGGGAGAAATCATTTCCTAAATAGAACTGTGGTCATGATCTCTACCCCCCAAAAGATTAAAATCCATTGCTGGAGGCCTATTAAGTAAGCCGAGTGTGTTAATCCACCACCGGCCCTGAGGCAGGAAGGCCTGAATCCTAAAGGGGGCAGCCCCGCTCTGTCCTGTAGAGGCGTCCTTTGTAGGGAGGTCTTACCCCGTGGAGGCCTACGGCCTAGGGGCGCTTTCCATGTTCCAGTGGCCTTGATAGCAGCAAATTGTCCCTGGCATCAGGGATTTTGGAAATCAGCCCCTTACTAAAGCCATCCACATTGTTCACCTCCGCCCTTGAACTCACTGTACGTGCCTTTTCCAATCAGGAAAAAGGCCCGTGTCATATCAACACTTATCCAGCAGCATGCTACAAAAGAGAAATTATGAGAATGCACATTACCGACCAAATGACAAAAAAACTTGATTTCCTCTTTTGGGGGGAAGAAGGTAAGCAGATGTTTTCATTAACTAGAACGTATCGCTTTCACTTGATTGAGAAGAAGCCAGGCTGGTGGGCTTCATATGATGGAGTAACAGGATTTTGTTGTCGTTTTTCTGAGCACGAGCTGAAATTTGGATGCACCCCCATCTCTCAAGTCCAGCTGTGATAATCGGGGTTCCGGTAGTAACCGTAACAGTTGGACTTTCTGAAGCATCAAACTGGGGTTTATGAGGCTGATATCATTTGATTTTGGTCACCCTGGAGGATTTAGTTAGACATGTAAACTACTCTTCAACTG
>NW_006399765.1:26437618-26445343 GCF_000299155.1 Elephantulus edwardii | reverse complement strand
TCCTTGGGATCACTGTTTTTTTTTGTAAATAAAGTTTAATCAGAACACATCCTTTCGATCTAGTATCTGTGAGTAAATGTGACAGAGGGCCCATGTCTGGAAAACTGCCGGACCCTTGTATGTGTTATAAAGGTGGAACTGCCTATCTGGCTCTGTCCAAGAAGTGCTTGCTGGCCCCTGGGCCGGGAGGACACAGAGGGCATTCCCATATCTGCCCAGAGCTCCACTCTGTATGTTTCGAGGCTCCAGTGGAAAAGTGTGTTAGGAGCCTCTGCAAATCTTAGCAAATCTTAATCGCAGTCCTGGCTCCTCCCATACATTTTGCATCTAATTTTCTTGCTCCACTTGCAAAGTGCTTATACGCTTTTTCTTTTTTAACTCAGGCCTTTTTCTTTCTTTTTTCTTTTTCCTCTTACACTTGAAACCATTCTAGTAGTTAACTCTCTTTTTTAAAAAAATTTTTAATTATTTTTTTGCACGTGTACCGTCAAATCGGATCTGGCTGGTACAGGAGGAGATGATCCCTCCTTCTCCAGCAGAGCATTTGGTGGATTTGAACTGCACAGCTCTGGGATTGCAGTACAGCTTCTTGCCATTAGGCCACCAGAGCTCACCACAATCACTCTTCAAATGATGTATTGTTACCATCTCCTTAGAAAGTGCATCTTTCTTGTTCCCCACACGTCAGTTGAATAATTGGAGAGAAAATGGAACGTGTTGCCATGCTAGCTCCTCTTAGCTATATTTATGTATTTATTTACTTATTTATTATACTCTTTTTTTTAAAAAAAAATAGAAGATGTTTTCTGAACTTTACTCCGTTACACCCTAATCACTTTCTGGTCTCTTTTTCCCCCTCCCCTTAGGGTGTGATGGAGCGAAGCGAGAACTTCCCCTGGAATTAAACTAGTTGATCCTCTGAGAAGACAAATGGTGAAAGCTACTGACATAAGCTGTGATTGTATTGTGTATAAGACAGAGAAGGAACACTACACTTTTGTAAAGTTGTTCTCTTAACTTTTGTACCAAATAGCAATAAAAAGGATAGTTGGAACCGTTGAGTTTTACTCAACTGGAGATCAGACATCTCTATTTTGCTCCAGATTTTTTTTTTAAATAGAATTGACCAAATAGGAAGTGGGTTTTTGTTTGGGTTGTTTTTTTTTTTAAATAAAAAATTATTTTTTTGCATTCTTGAGCGCTGCTGAAAAGAAATTGTCTGGAATGGGTGGGGGGATGGGGAGAAAATATATAATGCTTGCACCTCAGGTAAAAAAAATTAAAAAAAAACATTCTGTAAATATATTCAGTTGGAAATCTGCTTGTTTAAAAAAAAATACTGTGTTTTTTCCCTCCCTTCCAATGTATCTCATTCCTTTGAGCCATCTTTGCTATTTGTGCTCTTGGATCTCAAATGTTTTCTCCTCTTGACTTGTCAATGATTTGTATGATGTCAAATCCTCCCCCGTCTCTTGCTGTCTGGATGCCAAGTACTGACCCTGTATCAATGTGTGCTGCATAGAGATCGGCCATTGCCTGCCCAGCACCCTCTGTTGTCAGGCCTCAGCATGGCACCTGGGGAAGGTGGGATGCTGGCAAGCCAGTCCAGGACCTGCGTGGCCAGAGAAGCTTTCTCTAGAGCAGACAGATCCTAAATACGTGCACCAAAAGCCCCAGGCGGAGCTGTTGGAAGTTGGTGTGTGTGTTGTGTTTTTTTTTTTTTCCTCAAAGTAATCATTTCTTTTGGAATATTCTTTTTTTTTTTTGGCTTTTGGGTACATGTGCCTAAATTGATACGTAAAATGCTCTCTGAATCAGCCATGTGAATTACAGACATTTGGAAGAGCATGGGAAGCTATTGGAAGGAAATGGCAATCTTGGTCCGGAGAACGTCTTCGCTGTACTTGTGGAGGGAGGTCTCTGTGTCTGGCCTCTGGGTTACCTGTGGCCAGGTGACAGTCAGTCCACGTGCGGACACGCTGATGGGGACTATGAGCCATGGTTGAGCACACCCCAACTCCCCCCTTCCAGACCTCCGCTGCCTCCTCTTCCCATCTGAACACCGTCTTGTCTCCCCTCCGGGTCATTTCCGAAGTAATGGTGCTCATCTCCAGAATGCACCTGGATTTGAAGGGGGCGCCAGCTGCCCACCCCGCTGGCTGTCCACCTGCTGGCTTCCTGACCGCACGGCAATCACAGAACCTTTTACTTGAGACACCATCTAAAAGGAAATTTGCACTGTTGGTTTTTTTTTCCTTTCCCTGAAGCGCAGACCCTGGAAAGATGCCTGGCTTTTTCATTATGCAACGTCGCACGCGTCTTTGGCGTCTTTGATGTCCAAGTCTTACCTTCCCACGAGTTGGGATCCTAGTGGGGTTTGAGCCCCGTGGCCTCGTAGTTAAGTGCTTTGTATCAGGAAAATGCACTAATAGCCTTTTTCCTGTCCACAAGCTGAGCCATATGTACATAATCTATATTTTTTTCCTAGTTTTGCACTTTTATAGCCTATTTTTGAAGATGAACACATTTGCAACGTGATTGACCCCAATTTTTCTTTTTTTCTTTCCCTCATAATTCAGCGAGTGCTACAGACCCGAATTGGAAACTTTTTCAGAAAAGGGGCATGTGGTATGAGAGGGCTGAAATTGAAATCTGTGTTTTAAAAAAGAGGAAAAAAAATCTCCAAATCTGTTAGAAAACATTTAATTCATGTTGTGCTGAACACATTGCTGAATGCATAAAAATTGGAAAAAAAAGAAAAATTTTCCCTGTTTCAGCCCTCCCTTATACATTTATATTTTGTGCCCATCAGTATTAGGTAATGGAAAACTACTGGTTTTATATGTTCTTTTTTTTTCCATTTTGAGTCAACAGTACATATAATAGAGGTACAATTTGTTGGATTTTTGTTTATGTATTTATTTCATTCCAGTTTGATTTATTTTAATTGTTGATACTTAAGTTGTCAAACAGTAGACATGACTGGTTTTATTTATGATATATGTCAGCTTAATAAAGTTATGTTATTATATGTGGATGTAAATATAGATTTGGTGTTTTGCAGTCTTGAGTTTTGGTCTTTCTTGTGTGCCCAGATCCTGATTTGTTACTTGGACTTTTTCAATCCTATAACTAGGGAACTCTGGGATCCTAATGGGTAAGGAGCTACACTGCTAATCCAAAGGCAGGCAGTTCAAATCCACCAGCAACCACACAGGAGAAAGAGAAGTGTTCTGTTGTTTCTCAGTGGACAGCAGTGAGACAGTGGTGAATCCTGGACATCCACCGGTTTGTCCAACTGTGGTGTGTTTCTTGGTGTGCTAACACTGGAAGCTTTGTTGTTGGTATTTGAAATATCTGTAGGATAAGACGTGGTGGACAGGTTTCAGAAGAACTCCCAGACAAACTAGAACACAGGGCTGCCCAAGACTCTGCTTGGAACATAACAACAACAAGAAGATGGTGGAGGAGGCGGAGACAGTGTGGCCAGCTGCAGGAGCAGCAGACCACATAGAGGAGGGCCACCATGGCCGCCTACAGACCTCTGTTTATTGATAATTGAAGTTAAACAGTTGATGACTGGTCTACGGTGCAGATTGAGGCTCAACATCAGGAGATCAAGGATTCCCAGGGAGGAATGTGAGTCCCACAGCTCCCAGGCCCCTGCTGCCGAGCCCGCACCTCCACCTCAGCTCCATGAGGCTCCCACCGCTGGACCCCAGGGATCCCCTCACCTGGGATGGATGCCCTTTCCTATAGGTAACCTTAATACTGACTTTTACTCCAGACGTGACCCTGAACCTAGTTCCAGAGACAAAAAAGGAAATACAACTGCCAACTAAGGAAGCAAAGGAGGATGGAGCCTCAGGGTTCAGTCATCCATCCCCACTGGACCCACCTGGAGAACACTTTGCAGTCCAGAGGGGAGTAAATGTCAGGAAAATATCTTCTAACAGAACAAGAAGGCAAGCAGCTTTAACCCAAGACCACCAGTAAGGTGATAAAGTGTGCTCCCTTCCCCCCTTTACATCTACGCCCCTGTTCAGCATGAAGAAGCCAGAGAGTCTGTACCCAATTTCCAAATTAGAAACCCACAAGTGAATAAGACAGTTTGTTTAATCACACAAAAAAGTCTGCTTGGAAATGGAACAGTGGGCTTGAACATGGGAGGGAATCGTGAGGAAGGTATAGGATCAGCTCAGTTTCCACCTTTTGAACTTAGGGTCCCCATGAATCAACAGTTGACTTGGTGGCACTTACCTAGTCTTAAACTTGAACAAAACGTGACTTAATGAAGTCTGTGTCTTTGTCACTTAGTGACATTTTTCATTGCCTTCACCTCACCACTTGCGTATTTTAAAACAAATCTCAGATGTCAATGTACTTCACCATGGGATACTTTAGTGTAGAACTTTGTTCTTTTTAATTTTTTGGGTACTTTTTATTTTTATAATTTTAATGAACATTTACAGAGATTTTGGATTTCCATTCATTCATTGCTGCACTTCTCTCCCCACTCAGCCCTCACTCCCCCTTTCCCCCCAGTTTGCTCCTCTCTTTGAAAAGTAAAAGAAACACTCCACTGTCCCCCTGCACCCCTCCCACCGCCCCAAGTACATTCCACTATGCAATATTAATTGTGGACTCTTGTGATAACCATAATACCCTATCATACTTCGCTTTTAAATTATTCTCTCCCTCATCTGTTTCAGTGCAGTATACACAATTTATCCAGTTTTTCTCAGTCTTACCCCAACCCAGATATCAGTCCTATTTTACAACAGTGGCATCATGCAGTATTTGTCCTTTTGCAACCGAGATATTTCACTCAGCGTAATGTCCTCCAGGCTCACCCATTTTGAATAATGCAAGAGTTCCTTGCTTTTCAGTGCAACATAGTATTCCATAATGTGAACATACCACAGCTTCTCTATCCATTCATTTGTTGATGGGCTTTTTAATTCATTTTAATGAGATTTTGGATTTCCATGCATTCATTGTTGCATTTTTCTGCCTGCCCACTCCTCCCCCCAGTTCACTCTTCTCTTTGAAAAGTAAAGGAAGAATTATTTTATTGGTATAGAATCCCCCCTTCCACCCTGAGTCCACTCTACTGTGCAACTTTCATTCTGGACTCTTGTCACAACCTTAACACCCCGTCATATGCATCACTTTCAAACAGTTCTCTCCCTAATCTGTCTCAATGCAGTGTACGTAATGTATCCAATGTTTCTCCGTCTCACTCCAACCCTGATGTCAGTCCCGCCCTACAATAGTGACACCATGCTGCACCTGTCCTTTTGTGACTGAGATATTTCACTCAGCATAATGTCCTCCAAAGTCACCCATTTTGAATAATATTACATGAGTTCCTTGTTTTTCACTTGACAAGTTTTAAGAAAAGCTTAGGAAGTACTGGTGGCATTTGCACTGCTGATCCAAATATGTTGCTTCTTTACTAGTTTAAATCCACCAGTGGTTCCCAGGGAGGAAGATGGACAGTGGCCTCCTTGTGACCGACTGCCTCAGAAATTTGCAAGTCAGCTGTGAGTTGATCCTAACTCAATGAGTTCTTACTAAAAAAATTCCAATTTTTTGTAACTCCGACAAGCTCTGTCACTTAAATAGCTTTATCTCACTTTGAGACCAACCTTAATGCTGGGCTTATAGGTAATATGACAGATGGAGAAAGACTGAAGTTGTTAATGATTTTTTTTATCCATAATCGATGGAGTAGTAGAAAGTTGTTGCACTGAGAAAATCTGTTAAGGATGTGAAAAGACTTTAAGGTGCACCTGATCCAAGCTAAGCTATTTTCAGTGTATGTAATTGCTGAAAATTATCCAAAAATAAGCAGAACAGATGTGCAGGCTGGGTTTAGAAGATGCCATGGTACTAGGGATATTACAGTTAATAGATGGATCGTGGCAGAAAGCAGAGAGTACTAGAGGAATTTCTTTCTGCTTCATTGACTTTGCAAAGGCTTTTGACTGGATCACAACAAACAGGCTGACTCAGAAAAGAATGGGAATCCTAGAACATTTGATTGTACTTACGCAAAAGCAATACTTGAACCAAGGTAGTTGTCAGAACAGAGGAAGGAGACATTGCATGGTTCAAAATCGGGAAGGGTGTCTGCCAGGGATGTATTCTGTCTCCACTCCATACATTTTCAATCTACAGAGAACGTATCATCTGGGACGCTGGGCTGTATGAGGAGGAATGTGGCATCAGGATTGGAGGAAGAGTCATCAACAACCTGCATTATGCAGATGACAACCCTGTTTGCTGAAACTGAGGAGGACTTGAAGCACTTTCTGTAGAAGGTCAAAGACTGCAGCTTTCAATATGGATTGAAGCTCAACATCAAGAAAACAAAGATTCTCACCACAGGAAAGATTGGCAGCATCATTATGGATGGTGAGATTGAGATTGTTAAGAGCATTTTTTGTACCTGCAGCCAGGAAATCAAGAGATTAATTGCATTGGGAAAGTCAGCTGTCAGGGCATTCTCCAGAGTACGGAAGAGCAATGACATCAATCTGGAGACTAAGGGGTGCCTGATCCAGGCCATAATCTTCATGATTGCTTGTTATGCGTCAGAGCTGGACAATGCCTACAGATGATAGAGAATTGATGCCTTTTAGCTGTGGTGCTGGAGAAGAGTGTTGAATATGGACTGCTAGGAGAACAAATAGGTTTGTCCTGGAGAGGGTGAAACTGGGCTGCTCTTTGGAGGCAAGGATTCTGAAGCTTTGTCTGACATACTTTGGACATATTACAAGGAGGAACTGGTCCTTGGAGAGGGACATCATGTTTGGGAGGGTGGAGGGACAGCGTAGGAGAGGAAGACCCTCAATGAGATGGGTCGATTCAGTAATTGGGTTAATTGCAGTAGGTGTGTCAGAGACAAAAAGGTTGGCAAGAGATAGAGCAGGGTTTAGGGCTCTTGTACATAGAGTTGCAGTAAGTCTCAGGTGACTCGGCACATTACAGGGCAGTGAGGTGAGCTGGTCCAGTGACTACAACAGTAGCCTTAGAATGACAGATCTCGAAGAAGATGCCTAATAGTGCAAGGTGCTCTCTGTTGAGACGGTCACTGTGAACTGTGATTGACTCAATGGCATCTCATGTAAGAAAACTTTGACCCACCCAGCTGTTGGCAGGGGTGGGAGGAGAATGCGTGAGGCAGTGGCTAGAGGATTGACCTGTAGTGGAAAACCAAGCCCACCTATCACCCGGCAATTAAGGGTTTCAGAACACTTTTACACTCCCCACCCCCTCCTTACACTTTTAAAAGGAGGTGGCCTCATGACTGCACAATGGGCTCGAGTGTCAGATTGTGAGGATGGGACAGGACAGGGTTTTGGTCTATTCATAGGGTCACTAGGATAGGTGCTCACGTCAACGGCAGCTAACAACTTGTCACGGGAACTTTGGTGGCTCAGGACCCTGAGTCATGTGACTGGAACCCACCAACTGCGGCTTGTGAGAAGACGGTCACTTTCCCCCTGTGTGATTTCCTGCCTCCGATACCCCACTGAAGGATCATCTTTGAGTCGTTTCTGACTCAATGATACACAACAACACTAGCTAAAAATGCTTGGAGAGGTGGAGTCAGCTAAGGAGAGGGGGACCTTTTTTTTTTTTTAAATTAATTTTAATGAACATTTACAGAGATTTTGGATTTCCACTCATTCACTGTTGCATTTTTCTCCCTGCCCA
>NW_006399765.1:26429903-26437518 GCF_000299155.1 Elephantulus edwardii | reverse complement strand
ATACAATCTACCCCCCCCAGTACACTCCACTATGCTGCCTTCATTCTGGACTCTTGTGATAACCATATTACTCTATCATATATCACTTTTAAACTGAGAGGGAGACCTTTGCGATGAATTGTCAGCGATTGCACTAACTGACATAGCAGAGACGGCGGGGGCACGGCACGGGATCAGGCATGCCATCCGTGGTACCGAAGATTATTCTAAGTTGGAGCTGACTCTGGCACCTGACAACTACTCAAAAAGGAGTTCCGGTGACGTAGAATGGTGAGTATTGCATTGCTAACTCTGAATCCTTTGTACAACAGATTTGCGGAATGTTCTGATATATTCAGTCGTCATCAACACCGTAATTCAAAGACAGATTCTTCAGTCTTCCTTTTCCATTGTCCAGTTTTCACAGTAGATGGAAGTAATTGAAAATACCACCCTTGAATTGTGGGCACTTTAGTCTTTAAACGGAAATCCTTATTCTTTAGCACGTTAGGGAGGGCCTTGATAAAAGCATGCATATATACACCTGATGCCTGACATTACTTTCAATTGAGAAAGATTGAAGGTTCTTGTTCCTCTTGCATATGGGAACTGTTGTTATGTGCCATTGAGTCACTTGCAACTATAGCGACCCTATGTAAAATAGCTCTAAACGCTGTTCTATCCTGTACCAACCTCGCCGTCTCAAACACACTCATTCCCACCACTCCACTCACAGAACCGATCCATCTCATTGAGGGTCTTCCTCTCCTGCGCCTTCTCTCCACTCTCCCAAACATGATGTCCCTCTCCAAGGACTAGTCCCTCCTTGCAACATGCCCAAAGTATACCAGACAGACAAAGCTTCAGAATCCTTGACTCCAAGGAGCATTCCGACTTCACCTTCTTCTCCAGGACAAACCTGTATGTTCTCCTAGCAGTCCATGGTATATTCAACACTTCTCCAGCACCACAGCTCAAAGGCATCAATTCTCTAAAGGACATTTTTAAATCGCCATTCCGATTAGGTATTGTACTGGGAGTCCTAGCCAGATAACAAAGCAAGAAAAGGAAACAAGAGGCCGGCACATTGTCAAAGAAGTAGGAAAACCATCCCTGTTTGCAGATGATAAAATCCTACATAAGGAAAATCTCAAGGTTTAGCAAGAAATGGACTGGATGTAATTGGCCAGTTTGGCAAAATGGCAGAGTATGAGATTAACATACGAAAAATGGATCTGATTCTTTTACAGTAACACAGAGAACTTGGAAAGCAATATAATTTACAATATCCACTCACAAGTGGATATAAAATACTTAGGAATAAATCTAAGCATTGATGCAAAAGGCCCATACAAAGAAACTTACAAAACACTAGAAACCATAAGAGGTACTTTACTGGTTTGCGGTACAATAACTCATATACATTGTGTTTCGTGCATGTACATTGTGTTTTATACAATCTTTCATTTACATTGTATTTAGTTCAAGTCTATTATGGTTCCCCTCCCCTTACAAGCATCTTACATGTACCTTCATGAAAACATTTGTGTAAGACACGTTCATGCCTCATGCCTTAATGTCCCCATTTTAGATAGCTGATTTCTGATTCATCCATTCAAACCAGTATTCTGAGGGAATAAGCATGCCCCTTTTGCTGAAGAATCTTCTCTTCAGTTGAAGCGTAAAACGTCTTCACCCACAAGAAAAGTCCAGTCCAGAGTAAACCATCAGGTTGCAGCAATCAACCCCAGCTCACAGCACAGATCGTCTTCTGTTCATCTGGTTGGGTTCTGGTCAACTCATCCCTAGCCATCTGCAGGCTGTAGTTCTGGGTCTTTTGCAGCAAGCGTTTAAAAGCCTCCTCACTTTCTCCAAGCAAGGTTGTGTCACCCAAATAATGCAGTTTGTTGATGAATCTTCCTCTGATCCTGATGCCACATTTCTCTTCAGAGTCCAGCTTCATAAATTATTTGCTTAGCGTATGGATTGAATAGATACGAAGCATGGATACATCCCTGATACCCATCCTCCCTCATTTTAAGCTACGTACTGCTCCCTTGCTTCTTTCAAACAAATTCTTGATCTAGGTATAGATTTTTCACGAGCACAAGAAAGTGTCCTGGGATTCCCATTCTGTTCAACTTCAGCCATAGTTTAAGTCATTCAGTCTTGAAAAACAAGGAACTCATGAAATATACAAAATGGGTGACCCTAGAGGACATTATGCTGAGTGAAATATCTCAGTCACAAAGGGATAAATACTGCATAATGCCACTGTTGTAAAGCAGGACTGACATCGGGGTTGGGGTGAATCTAAGAAAACGGGATAAATAGTGTATACTGCATTGAAACAGATGAGGGAGAGAAGTGTTTGAAAGGAATATAGGATCAGGTATTATTTCCATGACAAGGATCTAGAATGAGAGCTGCATGGGGGAGTGGACTGGAGGTGGGAGATTGTATAATAATGAAAGCGTTTTTTTGGTTTGTTTTATGTTTTACTTTTCAAAGAGAAAAACCAACTGGGCAGGGAGAAAAGTGCAACAATGAATGGAAATCCAAAGTCTGTAAATTTTCATTAAAATGAATAATAATAAAAAGAGACAAAAGCTGTGGAAAGCTTTATATACAGATAGAATAATTTCTGGATGTTTATCAGAAGAGGGAGAGGAGTAGCAGGTTAAGTTGGATGAAGAGAGAGACAACATTAACGATTGATAAAACATTGACATAAATTACACTAATCTAGTCCAATTAATACTATAAACCAAAATGTATTTGAATAAGTGAATGAAAAACCAATATAATCTATAAATTTTCACTAAAAAAACCCACAAAAGTAATCCAGAGGCTGTTTAAAGTCTGTAGGGTTTTACATAGGTTATATGCAGATACCACGTCATTTTATATAAGGCACTTGAACACCTGAGGATACTAGTACCCTTAGGGATACTGAGGCTCCCAGACCCCTGAAGGTACCGAGGGATGAATGTATCTGTGTTAAGTTTTCAAACACCAGCCCTTATTTTAAATTCTGTTGGGAATGTGACTATTCATGTGCTCCTTGTGGTAATTTTCATTTTTCGTAATAGCAAACCACTTATTTTTCCCATTCTCTTCCAGTAAGCCTGATGACCTCGCTAAACAAACACAGGTGGACAGCCAGGATGACGTCCACTTTGCCCTGAGGTGCGAGGCTGGGAGAGGGGCGTGTGGTAGGTGGAGGGCTGGGTGGCCTGTAGCTGTCTGTGCCTTGGGGGAGGACAGAGAGCAGGGAGGTCCAGTTAGAAGAAAGAACCCTGGGTAAGAGGGCTAGGTCGAAGAGAAAGAGCCGGGAGGGGAAAAGAAGCGAATTTGACAACCACACCCCGTTATCCTTCTGTCATTAGGGCTTTAGAAGGCCCGGGCCATGTTTGTGATAAGTTGAATCCCACACGGTCAGAGGTTCTCCTAGAATCCTGTTGACCAAAGTGTGGACTGAAAAATGTGTTCACCATGGCCACAGGGTGGCGACCGTCCCCCAGCAAACAGGAATTGAATCTCCTTTGTTGAGAAGGAGGTCTGGTGGTGGCCTGGTGGGTAAGGAGTTGTGCTGGCGACGGTTGTTGTTGTTGTTGTTGTCAGGTGCTGTCTAGTCGTAAATGACTCATAGTGACCCTATGAACGAAAGGCCTGAGCACTGTTCGTACATAGAGTTTCCAGAGGCAAGCATTTCGGAAGTGGATGCCGCTCCTGCTTCCACGCTTGTTTTAGTCAGGGAGCTCCACCAGACACTGTCCATCATGGGTAACCAATATCTTATTAGACACACCAGTGTCCCAGTGTTCAGCATCACAGCAACCATGAGTTACCTCTGTACAGCAATGCACAGACCAGCGCTATACCACCTAGAAGAGTGTTTAACAGGAAAACAATTTGAACCTGGCCCAAGGGCCAGAGAGAGCATGTTGCTGTGTGCACAGGTGTCGTGGCAGCTTTTGGAGTTGAGTGCTTCTTTGAGCTTGTGTTTGACTAAAAGGACTACTCTGCCTCCAGGGGCCAGGCAGCCAGGCTTGGCCTAGGGTTTAAGGCAGGAGGGGGCATTAAGCCCAAAAGGGCCCAAAAGGGCTGGTGATGGTAGGGAGGTTAAATCCTTGGCCAAGTCAGGAACAAGCTGGGCAGTCTCCTCCTGGGGGATTTGTTGCTGTGGTTCGGCACCATTGAGCCGACAGTGACTCACAGTGACCCTCCGGACAATATATCTGAGCCTTGTTCTATCCTGCACCATCTTCAACATTCAGAGCCGTTGTTACAGTCACCAAGTCAGTCCAGCCTGTTGACGCTCTTCCTTGCTGTCACAGACGCTCTGCTTCTCCTGCATGATACCTTTCCCAAGAACCAGCCCCTCCTGACGACATGCCCAAACCTGAGATGACATTTCACTGTTCTTCACTCAAAGGAGCACCCCGGGTGGTTGCCCTTCCTCCATCTGATTCTTCTTCTGTCTTCCTTATCCTTTGTCCAACTTTCAGATGCATAGGAAACAACTGAAATGGCCATGGCAAGGACAAATATTGCATAGGGCCACTGTTGTAAAACGGGACTGACACTGGGGTTGAGGGAAGACAGAGAAGGAGGGGAGGAATGATGTATACTGCACTGAAACAGATGAGGGAGAGAACTGTTTAAAAAGAATATATGAATGGGTATTCTTGTCATTACAGAAGTCCAGAGTGAAGGCTGAATAGTGGAGTAGACTTGGGTGGGGAGGAAGGGATTGCATAACAATGAAAGAGTTTTTCTTTTCAAGAAGAAGAATGAATTGGGATGGGGGGCAGGGAGAAAAGTGCAGCAATGAATGACTGGAAACCCTAAGTCTCTGTAAACTTAAAGTTATAATGAATTAAAAAAAAAAAAAAGAAATGGCCATGGTTTGGATCAGGTGTGCCTTAGTCTTGAAAGTGATATCCTTGCTCACCAGCACTTTGGGGAGGACCCTGACAGCTGATTTTCCCAATGTAACACGTGTTTTGATTTCTGGTCTATTGTACCCAGGATGTTGATTGTGAATCTAAGGAAAATGAAATCGTTAACAGCATCGATCTTTTCTTCATCTATCATGATACTGCCTATTGGCCCAGTGTTTTTGTTTTCTTGATGTGCACCCTCTGAAAACCTGTCAGAGAATCAGCGATGAGTAGGTTTGGACCTGATGACAATGTATTGTTGTCGTCGTTGTTGAGTTTGTTGTGAGCAGACTTGAATTATGTGGCTTCGAAGGGTGCCAATTTGGGGGTTTCTTCCCTTTAAAAACACACAACTGTTCTGTGATCACAAAATTCTAAGCGAGAAATACCATTGAAAACAAAGGTCACTTGGCAACAAACGTCAAAAACGTCCAGTGAAATTGAATAGTGGCCACATGGCCAGTATCTGAGTTTCTCTGGCTAAGCCATCTCAGAGAACGACAGGGCACCATGCTATCTGAGGAGCAGGCTTTCAGAGGAGTGGCAGTTCCATCATACACAGTGGATTGACTTATGTCCCCCAACATACATGTACATGAAGATGGCATCGAAAGTGAAGAGGGAAATCCCTTCCTCTCCCTATACTGAAGCCAAAACAAAGGTGTTAAAGGCCAAGAAGGCTGTCCTGAAAGGCAGTCCCACCACAAAAAAAGAAAGGAGATCCACACATCACCCACCTTCCAGTGGCTTAAGACACTTAGACTCCAAAGGCAGCCCAAATACCCCTGGAAGAGCGCCCCCAGGAGAAACAAGCTTGACCACTATGCCATCATCAAGCCCCCTGACCACTGAGTCAGCCATGAAGAAGAGAGAAGATAACAACACACTTGTGGATGTCAAGGCCAACAAGCACCAAATCAAACAAGCTGCAAAGAAGCTCTATGACATTGATGTGGCCAAGGTTAACACCTTGATCAGACCTGATGGAGAGAACAAGGCCTATGCCTGTCTTGCTGATGACTTTGATGTTGCCAACAAAACTGGGATCAATCTGCTGCCCTCAGACCTGGTTTTAATTGATGTTGGTCAAACATTCTTCTATGTGGTACAACTCTGGTCTGTCCATTTGCTGTCTAGATGACTTCACACATGCATCTCACCTGAAGGGCTACATGGAAATCAGACTGACATTTGTGGAAGACATCGTTGGGGAAGCTCAGTATCGTGAGTCCAAACTAGGCCAGGAGCAGACTGCAGGTCAGAGCATCAATTACTGATATGTAAGCTCAAACTGAGCCAGAGAAAATGAAACTAAGTCCACAGGAGCCAAGATGTGATCTTGAGTCAATTCCATCTAGATGTCAAGAATATCATCTTAGGAATAGATTTGAGGTATTGAAGATCAATGATCGAAGGCCAGATGAGTTGTGGGATGATATCAATGATGTCATCCATGAAGAAAGCAGAAGGTCATTACAAAAACAGAGGAGAAAGAAAAATAAAAAAAATCAAAATGGATGTCAGAAGAGTCGCTAAAAATTGCGCCAGAGTGTTGAGAATCCAAAACAAAAGGAAAACAAGCCAAAGTAAAAAAATCTGAACAGAAGATTTCAAAGGGCAGCTCAGGAGGACCAAGCAAAGTATTATAATGGAATTTTTCAGAATTCTGGAATTGGAGAATAAAAAGGAACAAATTTGCTTTGCATTTCTCAAGCGGAGAGAACAGAAAATCAAATTTAGGCCTCTTGTCGCAATATTGAAAGATGCTATGAGCAATATTTTGAACAACCCAGAAAATATCCAAAGACAATGGGGGGAGTACACAGAATCACTGTACCAGAAAGAACTGATGACACCAAATGATTTCAGGAAGCACCATATGAACAGGAGCCAAAGATAATGAAGGTGGAAGTGGAAGCTGCATTAAAGCCATTGATAAGGCCCTAGGTATTGATGGGATACCAACTGACTTGTTTCTATTAACAGATGAAGCCTTGAATGCACTGACCAGTCTATACCAGGAAATCTGAAGGACAGCTGTCAGGCCAAGAGATTGGAAGAGGTCCGTATTTGTTCCCATTCCCAAGAAAAGTGGTCCCACTGAATGTGGAAACTATTGAACAATATAATTAATATCACATGCAAACAAAATACTGCTGAAGATCATTTAAAAAAATGGCTACTACGTAGATAAGGGAGCTGCCAGAAGTCCAAGCAGGATTTAGAAGAGGCCGTGGCACCAGGGATATCATTGCTGACATCAGGTGGATTTTAGCTGAAAGTAAAGAATATTAGAAGAATGTCTACTTGTGCTTTATTGACTCTGCAAAAGCATTTGACTGTGTGGATCATGACAAATTGTGGCTGACACTGAGAATAGGGACCCCAGAGCACTTGACTGTGCTCATGTGAAACCTATACCTGGACCAGGAGGCTGTTGTGTGAACAGAGCAGGAGAACACGACATAGTTTAAAACTGAGAAGGGGGTGTTGTATTTTCTCTCCATACCTATTCAGTCTGTATGCTGGGAAATTAGAGAAGCTGGACGAAGAGGACTATGGCATCAGGATCAGACGGAGAATCATCATTTACCTGCATCATGCAGATGATACAACCTTACTTGCCGAAAGTGAAGAAGACTTGAAACACTTGCTGCAGATCAAGAAATGCAGCCTTCTGTATGGATTGC
>NW_006399765.1:26425866-26429392 GCF_000299155.1 Elephantulus edwardii | reverse complement strand
TTAATAATAATAATAATAATAATAATAATAATAATAATAATAGTAATAATAGTAATAATAATAATAATAATAATAATAATACCACCCAATAGAACAGCTATTGGTGGACCAAAAGGGAGACCAGAAGACTCCATTCTCTCCGAGCCACTGGTAATGCACCATGTGGCCACGCGAGGGCAGTGTCAGATAAGAAGAGCGATGCTTTGCAACTTGCAAACAAAGCCCCCGTCCAGCAGAGACCTTGGCAACCAGATTTCTAGGCCAACTTTAGGAAATTAATCAGCAATTGTAGAATTCTGGGTAAACAAATACAAAACAGACCCTGCAGCTGCTCGCGAAAGCACAGTGAGGATTCTGACCCATTTAACTGGGGACAAAGGCCGTACAGCAAGCACTGTCCCAGGCTGAGCAGACAGGAAGGAGCAGGCTGCCACCTCTAAGCCCCTAGACTTTTATGTCATCACAGTGAAGTGTTGGAGGCAGGGCCGCCCAGGAGCCCAGAGGACTTCCTGACTCTGCTTTCCACCAGGACCCAGCAAGGCACTGCCTGACACAGCGCTTCCAAAGGCAGCCTTCAGGTTCTCAGATTCTCAGAGTTCATTCACCCACTGTTGTTAAGTGCAGTCGAGTCATAGATGACTCCTAGTGGCCCTATGTATAACTTTCTTCATTTCCCCAAGTTCAGAGGGTTTCCGGAGGCAAGCTGTTTCAGAAGTGGATGCCACTCCTGCTTCCAAGCTTGTTTTAATCAAGGAGCTCCACCAAACACTGTTCACCATGGAAAACCATTATCACATTTGACATATCAGTGTCACAGTGTTCAGCATCACAGCAAACACAGATTACCTCTGTACAGAAAATGGACAGACTAGTGCTATACCAGTTAGAAGAATGTTTGACAAAAACAATTAAAACTAGGCCTTGAGGGCCACAGGTTAAAATCACCCACCTTTGGCTTGGTAGCATCACTTTCTGTCCACTAGGCCAATGTAGCTCTATGTTGTCGTCGTTGTTGTTAAGTGCTGTCAAGTCGTAGATGATTCATTAGCGACCATATGAATGTAAGAGCTGAGCACTGTTCATAGAGTTTCTGGAGTCAAGCCATTTCGGAAGTGGACACCACTCTTGCTTCCAAGCTTGTTTTCATCAGGAAGCTCCACCAAACTCTGTCCACCATGAGTACACAGACTACATTGCAAAATTAGATGCCCTCCAGTCGACTCACAGAGACCCAGGGGACAACACCTGGGAACCTTGTCCTGACTGTCCTACAACATCCGCTCGGTCACCAGGTTCCAGCCCGCTGTTACAGTCTCTGTGCCAATCTGTCTCCTTGAGGGACTTGCTCACTTTAAAAATTTTTTTTAACTAAATACTTAAACAAAATTTTTTAAATTATTTTAATAAAAATTGAGAGACTTGGGATTTCCATTCATTCATTGTTGCACTTTTCTCCTTGCCCACCCCGGCCCCCCAGTTACCTCTTAATTTTGAAAAAGAAAAATTCTGCCCATCAACAAATAAATGGATAGAGAAGCTGTGGTATATTCACACAGTGGAATACTATGCTGCATTGAAAAACAAGGAACTCATGAAATATTATTCAAAATGGGTGACCCTGGAGGACATTATGGTGAGTGAAATATCTCAGTCACAAAAGGACAAATAGTGCATAGTGCCACTGTTGTAAAACAGGACTGACATCGGGGTTGGGGGGAAACCCAGAAAGATGGGATAAATGATGTTTACTGCATTGAAACAGATGAGGGAGAGAACTGTTTAAAAGGGATATGATGTAGGGAGCTCTGGTGGCCTAGTGGCAAGAAGCTGCACTGCAATCCCAGAGGAACACTGTTCTAATCCACCAGATGCTCTGCCGGAGAAGGAGGCTCAATATCCTCCTGTACCAGTCAGATCTGATTTGACGGTACACGCACACAAAATAAAAAAAAAAAAAGGATATGATGTGATTAGATATTATTGTCATGACAGGAGTCCAGAACGAAGGCTGCACAGTGGAGTGGACTTGGGGGGAGGGATTGTATAACTTTCTCTGATTCTCCACCTTTTCACGCAGAATATCTTGTAAAACAAGGACTGACCCTAACATGCCCGAAGTATGTGAGATGAAGTTTCACTATCTTTTGCCTCATCTATGGAGCACCCTGGTTGCATTTTCTGCAAGACATATCTGTTCTTTTGACACTCTATCAGAGTTTCAGCACTCTTCTCAAACACCTCCTTTTCTGAGTTGACCCCCCCCACCTCTGACTTTGAACTGTCCTCTAAATTTCCCTTTGAGTTGTTGTCCCTCTGAGCCTAGGTATATAGATGTTAAAAGAGCATAATTCCCTTTTAAAATTAATATTTTTTTGTTTTTTATTTTTTATTTTTTGTGTGTGTGTACTGCCAAATTGGATCTGACTGGTACAGGAGGAGATTGCCCCTCCTTCTCCAGCAGAGTATCTGGTGAATTCAAACTGTGTACCTCTGGGATTGCAGTGCAGCTTCTAATACCACTAGGCCACCAGAATGCCCTCTTTTTAAAATTATTTTTTAAAAAATTCTGAATTAGGTAGAAGTGTCCAGAACAAGCCAGTTTCCCATTCAACACATCATCACTCGTATTGTAGGATGTAATAGGGTGCTCTGGTGGCTTAGAGGTAAGGAGTTATACTGCCAACCTAAAGCCAGGCAGTTCAACTCCACCAGCCCCTTTACAGAGGAAAGGTGTGCAGTCTCCTCTCATGCAATTTCCTGCCTCTGAAAACCTACTGGAGGGTCGGCTATGAGTCGATTTTGCCTCGACAGCACCCAACATCAACCACTGATACATAGAGTATTTCTGTCTCTTTAATGGTCTCCCTCCTTCCGGTGTCTTCCCTCACTCCCTTCACACTGCTTCCCCATCACCGTCTGTCCCTGTCTACCTCTGCTGTAGGAAGCTGCACCTCTGACCCAGAGGGGCACCTTCTCAGCTAGCTTGACCCCACTAGTTGCTCTTCAGGAGAAAGGTGGGCAATCTCCTTCTTTTTTTCCCTTTCCCTTTGCTTTTTATTTGAAGACATCTTTCATTTCTACTCCATTGCTGCATTTCACTTTTTTAAAAAAAATCTTTCATTCCTGGACAGTCTCCTTCTGAGCAATTTACAGACTCTGAAAACCCACTGGAGGGTCAGCTATGAGTTGGTTCCAATCTTACCACAATGAGCTTAGTTGAATTACCCTCTAGTTATAGATATGCCCACCTTTCTCCTCCCACCCACCCCTACTGTCAAAGAAAGTTTCCTTTAGCCGTGTGAAAACCCTTCCTTGTCTTCCTGTGATAGTGGTCTCGGGAAATATTTGTCCTTGGGTGACAGACTAATTTCTCTCCGCACCTTGGTCTCCAGATTTCATCCAGGTCATGAGGTCTCTGAGGATCCTTTGTTATTCCCTAACTCTGGGGTTTTGGATCTCAGCGAGACTGCTTAAGGAAGCCAAGCAGGAAGGGGAGTAGTGTTGCAGACCGAGGGTAAAGTATTTT
>NW_006399765.1:26410401-26424777 GCF_000299155.1 Elephantulus edwardii | reverse complement strand
GACTATTATGGAGATTGATTTTGGAATTTAGATGCACTGTTATCAATTAACACTCTACCTTTTGAGGTAGAGACGATTTTTAGAGCATGCCACTATAGTCCTGTATTCCTGTTTTAGATAAAACTTTTTTTTTAGTTGAGACCACAAACAGCAAAACCACAACACATTTAATACAAGTTTCCACATGTAATTTAGGGGCAGACGGGAGCTTTAGTGGCCTAGTGGTAAGAAGCTGTGCTGCAATCCCAAGGCACATGGTTCTAGTCCACCAGCTGAACTGTGGAAGAAGGATGGGCAGTCTCCTCCCACACCATTTACTGGCTCTGAAAACCCTCTGGAGGGTCAGGAATGGGTCAGTTCTGACTGGACGGCAGACAATAACTATGACCTTGAATGAACTGGTGGTCAATCCAAGAAGTTTAGCTGCCAACTCAAAGGCAAGCAGTTTGAATCCATCAGCAGGTTCTGCGGAGAAATATGGGAACTTTGACTTTTTTCTCTTTCCAGAGTTAGCATGTTATATGCTGGGCCTCTGATAGACAGGCCCGTGGCTCCCATTCCCCAGTTGCTCGGGGAAGAATGATGTGATAATCTCCTCCTGTCAAGGTTTATGTCTTTGAAAACCCAGTGGAGGATCACTGTGAGGAGGAATTGATTGTGTGGGGTTTATCTTTCAACATGACTTTCCTAGCCAGTGTGTGACTTTGCTGCGTAGATGGGTGGGAGTACGTGAACGGGACATGTTAGCCTCTCCACAAGGGGATGGGCTAGTCTTGCCATTACATTGAGCAATCCAGCAGCAAGAGAATTAGACCTTCTCATCAGAGAAGTACCACACTCAGTTGCCCTTTCTGTCATTCTACATGTGTTCGGTTGTACATAGGGTTTTCAGAGGCCTGCTATTTTGGAAGTGGATGGCCAGTCCTTCTTCCTAGTGTGTTTCAATCTGAATGTTCAGATTTAGAGAAGTATCCAACAGATAAGCATTTAATAGAAAAAGTGAAAATATATCCCTTATTGTGGAATTAACTATTCATTTTGGTGTTGTCCCTACCCTTGACACAAGTGCCCTGACCCACTTATTTCTAATGAGTTGGTTTCTTATGCTGTGACCAGAGTCTCCTAAGTTTAGTAGTAATGTGTCCCGAACGGAGATGATGTGTCTTGTGGAACTGGTATGTAGATAGTTTCTTCTTGGCCCGAGGGCCGCAGGTACTAGAGATATTGTAGCTAATGTTAGATGGATCTTGGCTGAAAGCAGGGAGTACCAGAGGAATGTCTACTATCTGTGCTTCATTGATTATGCAAAGGTGTTTGACTGTGTGGACCATAACAAACTGGCTGACTCTGAGAAGAATGGGAATCCCAGAACACTTGATCGTGCTAATGTGAAACTTATACTTGAGCCAAGAGGCAGTCATCAGAACAGAGCAAAGAAACACTACATGGTTCAAAATTGGGAAGTGCGTGTGCCAGGGATGTGTCCTGTCTCCATACCTCTTCAACCTGTATGCAGAACAGATCATCCGGGAGGCTGGGCTCTATGAGGAGAAATGTGGCATCAGGATTGGTGGAAGATCTATCAACAATCTGTGTTATGCAGATGACACAACCCTTCTTGCTGAAACTGAGGAGGACCTGAAGCGCTTGCTGCTGAGGGTCAAGGACTGCAGCCTTCAATATGGATTGAGGCTCAATGTCAAGAAGACAAAGATTCTCACCACTGGACCAATTGACAGCATCAGGATGGATGGTAAAGAGATTGAGATTGTTCACAGCTTTAGTCTGCTTGGCTCCACAATCAACACTCTTGGCATCAGCAGCCAGGAAATTAAAAGACATATTGCAATGGGAAAGTCTTCTGTTAGGGACCTCTCTACTGAAGAGCAATGGTGTGTCTCTGGAGACTAAGGTGAGTCTGGTACAGGCCATGGTCTTTGTATTCATTTGTTATGCGTCAGAGAGCTGGACAATGACCAGGGAGGATAGAAGAAGAATTGATGCTTTTGAGCTTTGGTGTTGGAGAAGAGTGCTGAGGGTACCATGGACTGCTAGGAAAACAAATAGATTCATCTTGGAGAGGGTTAAACTTGGCTGCTCCTTGGAGGCTAGGATTCTGAGGCTTCGTCTGACATACTTTGGTCATGTTGTAAGGAGGGACCGGTCCTTGGAGAAGGACATCATGCTTGGGAGGGTGGAGGGCCGGCGCAGGAGGGGAAGGCCCTCTGTGAGATGGATTGATTCGGTGACTGGGGCAACCGGGATGAGTGTATCAGAGATAATGAGATTGGCATAGGACAGAGCAGAGTTTAGAGCGGTTGTACATAGGGTTGCTATGAGTCGCAAGCAACTCGATGGCACATAACAACAACAACAACAACATCAGAAAAGAAGGAGAAGGAGAAGAAAGTGGAAGAGGAGAAGGAAGAGAAACAAGAGAATGTAACATATCCTTTGGGCCCAGAAATTTTTGTTACACCTTGCAGCCATAGCTGAACCAAAGACTTGATGTGAGATGGGACTTTGAGACTGCTACACCATTGAACCAGAGCTAAGAGCCTTTGCCCAGGCTTATTGGACAACTGGGAAGGTGGAGGGGGCCTAATTCATAGTACTAAGAGTTTGTAACATTGGCCTAAAGCTACAAAGCTCAAGGTTGAGGCATCTACGAGCTCTTTTCAGAAGCTGTCCTGACTGTGTTCAGCTACCTGGATTATAACTTTCTGACTACCCCAACATGGTTCTGTGTGGTCTATGAGTGAGAGCATCAGGTTTTGATGGCCTAAGGTTGGCACTGAGATGAGTAGAAAGAGGTATGGGAGCCTGGGCGATACGTCTGACCTTGTGGGAATTGGTTTTGTGTTATTGATGCTGTCGACAGGGACCGTTCCCCTTTGTGGAGTTGACAAAGGTCAAATGTGGCCGTCCCCAGATGGCACTTGCTCTTCTTACAATTTGGTAACAGTGAACTTCTACTTTGATTCTGCTTTCTCTCTGCTAAAAAAGAGGTTGGCTTCCTAATTAAAGAAAAAAACAACAAAACAACTGCCCAAATTAGCTATAAATAGACCAAATCCATGACTGTGGAGTGACTCTGCCTTGGGTTTCTGAGGCTATACATTTTCACAGGATGAGATGGCCCATCTTTCCCCAACAGAGCCTGTGGGGCGATTCGACTCACCAACCTCTCAGTTAGCAGGCCCACGCTCAATGCACCGGAGCTCCTTCAGGTAAGGACAGAGGAAACAGTACAGTCCCCCATCATTGCGGCAGTCGGCCTTTGAACACAGTTCTTTTCATTCTTTAACTACATGTTTTGTGAGACTGAGTTTCACAATCAAATTTGGAATTTCTTTTGTGTATGTAATGGTATATTTTAAAGCATTTTTCCAGCTGTTAATGTTCCTTTGCAGCTATGATTATTGAAAGTTATAATATCCTCTATTGATGAAAGCATCATGTATTTTTACTCCAATACCCTATACTTAGCTCCAGTTGATTCCAAGTGTTCACTATTTATAGGAAAATACTGTGTCAAACATCTTTGTACATGTATTTTTGCTCAAATTTCAGCTTGCTTCATGGTTTGAGGCTTTTTAGAAATGGAATTATTGGATCAAAGAGTGGAACATTTTTCAGGTTTCTTAGAAATCATTGACTGTGAATGCACTTGGTGATAGATCAGAGATGAGACACAAGTATTGACTTCACCTTAGGAAATTAGTATCGGTTGTTTATTGATAGTGTCCTTAAGATAAGGTTTGTTCAAATTCAGTTAACTAATCCCTTTTCCATATTCTCCTCTGGTAAAGTTGTTCCCAGTTCTTCTAAGTCTTAGAGCAGTAGTTTTTATATTTTTTAAATTTTTATTTATTATTATTTTTTTATTTTTGTGTGCGTGTACCGTCAAATCAGATCTGACTGGTACAGGAGGAGATTGTCCCTCCTTCCCCGGCAGAGCATGTGGTGGATTCGAACCGTGCACCTCTGGGATTGTAGTTGCAGCAACTTGCCACTAGGCCACCAGAGCTCCCCAGAGCAGTGGTTCTTAACTGGGGGTGACCTTTTTCCCCACCCCAAAGTCACTTGGCAATGTCTAGAGAAGACTGAGAAGTGATGCCTTTGAACTGTGGTGTTGGTGAAGAGTCATGAACTTCCAAAAGAACAAACATATCTGTCTTGGAAGATGCAACCAGCATGTTCTATAGAGGAAGGGTGGTAAACCTAATCTCACAGCCTTTAGGCACGGAGGGGCTGGGAAATGTCAGTGAAAGAGAGAAAGCTTGTCAGTGAGATAGCCTGACGGAGTGACTACTCAATGGGCTTGGACATGACGGGTTGTGAGGTGGGAGTGAGATAACTTCAGCTCTGTTGTTTGTGGGGTGGCTACAAGCATAGTTGACTCCACAGCATTTAACGACAGACACTTTTGGTTGATCCCATTGTGGAGGAGAGGACTGCAGTGGTGAAGTCTCATCTGAGGCAGATGCTGGAGGTGCTGGAAACGCCCTAGAGAGCCCTTCCCTCCTCCAAAAGCTGAGAAACTCCACTCTGGATGCTGGAGCTGTGTTTACAAAACCACGTTCTTTGGCATTTTGATGCTTTGTAATGAGTTACGGAGAATTAAGAATTTTTAACTCTGGTGTACACTAGTTGATGCTGACCACAGCCTTTGAGCGAAGCAATTTCTGAGTTATTGCTGCCCATTAATTCTAAGCGTCTTGGGTTGTTTTTTTTTCTTTCTTTAAAGGTAGAGTTTATTAGAGACAATGAAAAGGTTTTTTTAAGTAGATACAGAATAGGCCAAAGCAAGCTGTTGGTTTGGGTAGGATCCTGTCCTCCGAATTCTGAGTGTCTTTTGTAAAACAGATGTGTATACTCCCTCTCTCTCTCTCTCTCTCTCACCTCAGGACAGGCCTGTGTGTCCCTCACTGTGATCGTGGCCTTGTCCTCCCTCCTCTTGTCACATGAGATGTGCCTCGGCAGGCGAGACCTTGGCCTTGCACACTGACCAGGGTGACTGGAGAGATGGCTGTTTGCTGGCATAGGGCGAGGGTGACGGCCTTCCTGGTGCCCATGGAGTTTCAGGGTTTGATAAATGACTGTTTAATGCCAGCAGCGGAGCTGGTTAATAACCAGGCAACAAAAATCATCATAATTAGAGATGGACTAGAAGCATGAGGGCCTAGCCCTGCTGTCCGTCTCTGACTGGAGACCTGACCCCTCAGGGTCTCAGGCACCAGGAGTGGCCGTGGTATCAGCCAGGCAGAGGCCTTCCTTCGGCAGAGCTGACTGTACCTCTGTGAGAGCTGCAGACTCGGATGTCCAAGGGTCCCATCCCCCAGTGCAGGGGCTCCGGCAGAACAGAGTTGGGGGTGTGGGGGAACATGTGGGGGGCCATAAAGGCTGGGGTTCTGGACAACATGTTCCATTTAAAGGTGCAGACACAACGCAGCTCAGGGCATGCCACACACCCAGCTTTTCCAGATGGGCTCAAATCTATGTATTCTCTTGTGGCAAATACATAGAACTTTCAGAAGAACAAACAAGTCTGTTTAGGAAAAAGTGCAGTAAGCACGCTCCTTAGAAATGGGCAAGACTCACCAAAGAAGACGTTCAGATGGCCAACAAGCACATGAAGAAATGTTCAATGTACCCAGCTCTAAGAAAGATGAAAAGCAAAACAGCTATGAGATATCATCTCACCCCAGTCAGAATAGCAAAATTTAACAGAACAACAAGCAACAAATGCTGGCAAGGTTATGGAGAAACTGGAACCCTTATTCACTGTTGGTGGGAGTGTAAAATGGTGCAACCGCTGTGGAAAGCGGTATGGCTCTTTCTCAAAAAGTTGCAAATAGAGTTACCGTTTGACCCAGCAATTCTACTACTGGGAATATACCCCAAAGAGACCATAACTGACATCCAAGCAGATATATGCACTCCCATGTTTATCGCAGCTTTGTTCACAATAGCAAGGAGTTGGAAACAACCCAGGTGCCCATCAACAAACAAATGGATAGAGAAGCTGTGGTATATTCACACAATGGAATACTATGCTGCATTGAAAAACAAGGAACTCATGTAATATTATTCAAAATGGGTGAGCCTGGAGGACATTATGCTGAGTGAAATATCTCAGTCGCAAAAGGACAAATACTGCATGGTGCCACTGCTATAAAATAGGACTGATATCTGGGTTGGGGTAAGACTGAGGAAAAACTGGATAAATTATGTATACTGCACTGAAACAGATGAGGGAGAGAGTAATTTAAAAGCATTGTATGATAAGGTATCATGGTTATCACAAGAGTCCACAATTAAGGTTGCATAGTGAAATGTACTTGGGGCGGTGGGAGGGGTACGGGGGGATTGTGTACCAGGGAGGGAGTTTTTCTTTTACTTTTCAAAGAGAGGAGTGAACTTAATGGTGGGGCGGGGGGCTGGGTGGGAGAGAAGTGCAGCAATGAATGAATGGAAATCCAAAATCTCTGTTCATTAAAATTATTTAAAAAAAGGAAAAAAAAAAGAAATGAGCACGGCAAGGGATAGACCAGTAGTAGGAGAAAGAAGGTCATTTGCCACATAAAAGAGAGGGTCCGTGGAAAAGAAGACCCTCAAGCAGATGGGCTGATGGCTCATATCTGCAACAATGGGCCCACGTCCAGCAATAGTGAGAGGACGTGCTGGCGTGGACACTTTCTTTCTGCTGCACGCACCGTGGCTGAGTCAGGATCTACTTGACGGCCCCCACACCACCACCAAACAGGTGGGACAGGATTGACATGATGCAGATGAGTCAGCTGCCGGCTCAAAGGTTAGGGGTTCAAACTTCAGCGGATCCATAGGAGAAAGATCTGCTGGCAATGTGCTGTCACGAGGATGGTGGCTCACAGAGGAGTTCCATTGTGTCACAAGGACGCGGTTCGAATCCACCAGATGCTCTGCTGGCGAAGAAGGGGCAATCTCCTCTTGTACCAGTCAGATCTGATTCGACGGAACACACACACACACACAGAGACAGAGAGAGAGAGAGAGAGAGAGAGAGAGAGAGAGAGAGAGAAAGAGAGAATATATTAACAATGATGGGTTGACCAGAACCCAGCCGGAGGAGGAACAGATGATTCAGGTTGTGAGCTTGGGTCTCTTGCTGCAGCTTGATGGCCTCCTCTGGACCGCAATCTGCTTGTGGGTGCTCCAAGTTGCCAAGGTGAACACAGGATTATTGCAGCAAGGGGACAGGCTTGTTCCCTCAGAGTCTTGGTTTGATAGTTAACAGGCCAACCAGGAATCGGCTATCTAAGAGGGGACATTAGGGTAGAAGGCATGATGTAGCTGGCCTACCTGCTTCCACTAATGTCGTTATTAATAAGATGATTGTGAGGGGAAAATTCTCACAATATCCATGAATAAAATATAATATAAATGAAAGAGTAGATAAAACACAATGCACATGCATGAAACATAATGTGTATGAATGATAAAAATATGAAAAAAAATACAGGCAACTAACATTTGTTCCCTCACCATCTTCACATGCACAGTCTGATGACCTTCATGGTATTTATCATGTTAGTAACTGCTTGCAACCACCTTCTCCTGTCCAGCCCGACGACCTGAATGATATTCATCCTGTTGTCTAACATCGCCACTAACTGCTTCCAAACATCTCTGTCCCTCTTCATAGAAATTCCGTGTTCCCTACGTGTTCACCTGTCTACTACCGATCAAGCCTAGTAAGCCTTGATTAAAGATTATTTTACAGGATACAGGCTTATTTGTTTGATTTTCTTTTTGGTGAAATTATGCACAGCGAAACCCGCTGCAGTCCCACAGCCTCTGGATGTTTCGTCAGTGATGTTGGTCACATTATTCACACGGTCGACAGATTAGATGGCAATTGTTCTAGATGCCTCACTGTCAATGATTGTAACTCCCTGTCCCCAACCTTCTTATCTAGGCTTTGAAATAGCTGTTGACCCTTTGGTCAACAATATGGATACTTCCTTTTTTTCCGGCTATTTTTTTAAAATAAAATGTTCTGTAGATAGTTATTCTACTTTAAAACCTATGAAAGTCCATGTTTTAATGTACAGTGATATATTTAATAAAACATAGTTTATAGAACTGTCAATCCAGTAAACCTAAAGAAACACACTCCACTTTTATATTTGTGTATTTTTTAAAAAATTTTATTATTTGTGTGTGTGTACCGTCAAATCAGATCTGACGGGTACAGGAGGAGATTGTCCCTCCTTCCTCGGCAGAGCATCTGGTGGATTTGAACCGTGAGCCTCTGGGATTGCAGTGCAGCTTCTTGCCACTAGGCCACCAGAGCTCCCCATATTTGTGTATTTAAATGAGAAAAATTTTGTTCTATATTGAGACACCCTTCACATCATATTATATGTAGGAATTTACACCTATTTGAACTTGACAACTCTTATTCTAGATGCAAAAGCATTTTTAAAGACTGAAATCTCTTGGCGAGCTCTGGTGGCCTTGTGGCAAGAAGCTGCACTGCAGTCCCAGAGGTGAGCAGTTCAAATCCACCAGATTCTCTGCTGGAGAAGGAGGGACAATCTCCTCCTGTACCAGTCAGATCCAATTTGATGGTACACACACACACACAAAGAATACAAGTTTAAAAGAAAAGAAAAGGGAAAAAGAGTGAATTTACAAAGACCATCATCAAACGAACATGTTTAAATAAAAATCTCATCCACCCCTCACTTCCTTATTTTTGAACTTCCCCTTTATCTCCTATGCACCTGTCACCTAACCCTGTCAGGTCTCCCTTCCACATGTATCTTCAAACTTCCTACCACTTATCACAGACACCTTTCAGTTCTAGTTATACAAGGCATCTCTGTGTGTAAAGGAGCCTTGCACTAACTAGGACAGGTTAGTGGGTGGTGGTGTAATGTGTTATGTGTTATGCTGGTAAGTGAAAGGTCACCAGTACAAATTCATCAGCCTCTGCATGGGGTGGTCAGTTACCATTGAAAAACCAATGGAGGGTCTCGGTCAGTCAGAATCAACTCGAGAACTGTGGGTCTGTGGGTCTCTGTGTGTGTGTGTTTTCACCCCACCCCCTAATTGTTTCTATGCTTCACTTTCCCCTTCTGACAAACGGAAGACCTAACAAGACTCATTGCATAAAACTGTTGTGAGGATTAAATGAAGTCTTTCATACAAAGCCAGTAAGTGGCCACTAATTTATTATTATCATTGTAAGAACAACTGGTGTTACTATCACCTTGTCATTGAAATGATTTACTTTTGTTTTGATATGAGACCATGACTTCTTGAGTGTAGAGAACATATTTAATCAATCAAAGTTTCCCCAGAGTCTAGGCCATACCTGGGACTTATTTAGTAAATGCTCAGCTGATGTTTGAGGATGGAAGAAAGTGAGGAAAGAAGGAAACAAAAAGGAGGGAAAGAAAAAGGGAGGAGGGGATGGGAAGGAGGAAGAAAGGAGGGGGAGGGAGGGAGGGAAAGAGAGAGAGCAGAGGGAGGAGGAAGGGAAAAGAAGGAAGGGAGGGAGGGAAGGAGGAAGGAAGGAATTGAAAAGGAAAGAATGAAGGTACCCACAGAATGATAACTACAGAACAAAATCTTTGGTAATCTTTGGTATGAAATGTAAAAAGCATACAAACAACACTATATACCCCATAGGGATAAAAATGTAAAATGTGAAGATATGCACAGAAATGAGAAATACCATGTTCAGGGTAATGATTATCTCTGGAGAGAAGGAGGGGGGATGATTGGAGATGGGGAGAGGTTAATGGGGACCCTACTCTAAAAAAGTAAATTCAAGTATAATTATTTATTCATTAAAGAAAACAGCTGCTTAAAAACACAGCCCGCTATAAGGACATAAGATACTGCCACTGTAATTTTATTGCTGAAATTCCTTCTCTTGCTCTCTTTGCTGTTCATTTTATTTTTTAATAACTTGTTTTCATGTTTATGTCTATTGAAGACATGTATGCCCATAGTTCAAATCATTCTGCTTGGTTTTTAACTATGTACAATTTCCCCCTCTTTTCCTTTTCCAAAGAGATGATAGCAACACTGGTCTTCGTTTTTTTTATTCTCTAATATCTTTTTTATAAATCTGGAACTTTTCATTAAAAATATACTCATAAAAAAAAGCCATGATAGAAACAAAGAAATCACCTTCAGAATAGCTCCACGTCTATGAATTCTGTGTTTGTGTACACTTTTTTAAAAATTTATTTTATTTTTTAATTTGGTGTACTGTCAAATGGGATCCGACTGGCACAGAAGGAGTTTGCCCCTCCTTTTCCTGCGGAGCATCTGGTGGATTCGAACCACACACCTTCAGGATTGCAGTGCAGGTTCTTGCCACTAGGCCAGAGCTCCTTGTGTACACTTTCTAAAGCTTGAATTCTTTATGCACACGCCACCATCTTCCTCCCCCAACCCACTAGTTCCTTGTTTCCATTGAGGATTTCTCTTCTTCACTTTTCTTTCCCATTTTCCACTCACTGGATCCAAGCGCCAGGCAAGTGTACTGTCCTTTATTGTGATTTGCAGATATTTTTCACAATTTGAGTGTTTGTGGCATTCCTGTGGTGAGCAATTCCAAACAATTGTTCATGGACAGAGTTAGCCACACATTCTACTTACCCTTGTAGAAGAGAAGGTATGCTGATCTTTGTTTTAGAAAGAAAGAAATTAGATTCTCTGAGGTTCGTATCTTCTGACCATAGTCAAATAACTAGTGAGGCAGGATTATAATATGCTTCACTTGATTTTCTGGGTCTTTGTTGTCAAGGGATGACCTAATGTGTCTAACTGGGTTGCTATCTGAAATCAGATTTAGTAATGCTGACTAAATTGTTCATTTCCATATACCATTAACTTCAGGCTACATCTCCACCCCAGATACCTCTCCACTGGATTATTTGCTCTGGAGAAAAGCAACCGACTCAAGAGGGCTGTGTGGTAAAGAACGTCAGGTTCAAGTTCAAACCTATGTAAGTCCACCATTTGGAAATGGATCCTCCAGCCCCAGGTGAGCCGTTCTATGGCCCAACCTTGACAGATACATTGAGTAGCATCTCTTGAGATATTATGTAGAATTATCTAGCCACATCGCTCCTGAGTTCTTAACCCACAGCAACTGTGAGATGATAAATACTTTGCTGTTATAAGCTACTATATTTGGAAGAATTTCTTGTGTAGTAAGAGATTATCAACACAATAGTTCAAAGTATCATAGCAGAAGTGGAATTCAGTCCAAAACTTTTTAATCATCCTTATAGTTTCACAGACCAAAGATACAATCTCATTGCTGAGACTTCAAAATGTACCTAAAATCTAGGGGCTGTTGTTGTTGTTGTTTACCATGAAGTCGGAACTGACCCATGGCTGAACCACCAGTGGGCTTTTAGAGCAGTTCATCGCATGGGAGGAGATTGCCCATCCTTCTCCTGCACAGCAGCTTGTGGCCCCGAACCGTGTGCCTTTGGGACTATAGTGCAGCTTCTTGCCACCAGAGCTGTATGGTCGTTAAAAATAACAGTACCCTTACACTCTTGGCACCAGCAGTCAGGAAATCAAAAAGCGTATTGCAATGGGAAAGTCTGCTGTTAGGGACCTCTCTAAAGTACTCAAGAGCAACGGTGTCTCTCTGGACACTAAGGTGCATCTGATACAGGCCATGGTCTTTGCAATCACTTGTTATGCATTAGAGAGTTGGACAATGACTAGGGAGGACAGAAGGAGAAGTGACGCCTTTGAGCTGTGGTGCTGGAGAAGAGTATTGAATGTACCATGGACTGCCAAGAAAACAAACAGATTCATCTTGGAGAGGATTAAACCAAGCAGCTCCTCGGAGGCAAGGATTCTGGGGCTTCGTCTGACATAATTTGGGCACGTTGCAAGGAGGGACGGGTCCTTGGAGAGGGACATCATGCTTGGGAGGGTGGAGGGACGGCGCAGGAGGGGAAGACCCTCTATGAGGTGGATTGATTCAGTGACTGGGGTAATCGGGATGGGTGTGTCAGAGGCAGTGTGATTGGCACAGGACAGAGCAGGGTTTAGGGCTGTTGTACACAGGGTCGCTATGAGTCGCAAACGACTCGATGGCACATAACAACAACAACAACCCTTACTGGAAACCTAGGATATAATTCTAGGTACCCAGTTAAGTCTAATAAAAACCTATGTGATGTAAAGATGCATCTTGGAGAATTTCTGTTGCATTTGTCTTCTAATCTTTCAACAGAAATTTGTTATTTCTGCTTTAACACAGGCAAGGGGAATAGTAAAATATATTGAAATTGGTTTCTGTTTTTTTAAAAACACCCTCTCTCGTAGTTAGGGCAGTAAATTATAGACACAGGATTCAATAGAGGCCATAAATTGAATATTTTAGTGTGGGTAGAGTTGTATCGAGTGTTCCTTTGGGGACTGGAGTTTATTTCCTAAGCTTTGTTCACTGTATCACGAGTCTTTTCAATAAAGTGATCTCATTGCCTGACAGTCAGACAAGCCTTGCAGTGATGTAAGAGGATTTTATTGGGTGTGGTTAACCCAGAAAAGGGCTCTCCAAAGATATTTTATGACCAAATATTTACTAATGTCCCTTAGCAGGCCTGGTTAATTTCAGAATTCCTAAGAAAGTCAATAAATATGAGTAAATACCAACCCACATTTGCAGACACGACCACTGTTGCTATTCTGTTCTGAGCGGATAAAACTAAGAAACTTGACTGAAATGTTAAGACATATCTTAATAAATATTAAGCATTAGCTGTCTTAATACTGCACATTTTGGAGCAGATGAATGATATTATGACTGTAGGCATGTAATAAATAGTGATTATTTAACATAACAAAGTTATTTAACATAAAGTAATTTAATGTAAATGTGAGTTTACAATCCATGCAGTCAATCCATGTATCCATCCATCCAACCTTTTATTTATCATCCACCCAGCCATTTATCCAGCCATCCATTTATTATCCACCCACCCATCCTCCATCCATCCATCCATCCATCCATCCATCCATCCATCTATCCATCCACCCATCATCCATTTATCCATCCATCCATCCATCCATCTATCCATCCATCCATCCATCCATCCATTTATCCATCTATCTAGCTGTCTTGTACTTAGCTATTAGTACATATGGGAATTAGTTTCATAACAATTGGACTTATTATTATTAGATTTATTATTCTGCCAGGTCAAGATTTTATTCCTCTGATCCCAAGGGCTGGGCCACTGGTTTCTCTCTTCCTTCGGCATTCTTAGGTGTTCTCTTCTCTGGACAATCAAAATCCTTTACCTGTAGCATCTTCTTTTTGTTGTTGTTGTTGTTGTGTACTGTCAAGTTAGGTTTGACTGGCACAGGATGAGATTGCCCCTCCTTCTCCAGCAGAGCATCTGGTGGATTCGAACCGTGTGCCTTCAAGATTGCATTGCAGCTTCTTGCCACTAGGCCACCAGAGAGCTCTCTTACCTGTCGCATCTTCTAATGGGAAATAAAATCCTAGTCATTCTCCCTTGTGGAAGAGGCATGCATATAGGGGACATAGAGACATCTTCCACGTCTTGATTGGAAGCTGAATAAGACAAATTAATATTTCCATAAATAATTCCTCCACAAATTTATCTGTTCAACAAATATATTTACTGCTGCATTTCCAAGCCCATTCCCCTAAATTATCTTCATTTATTGAACAAATACAGGGTGTGGCTACTCTGCCAAGTCCTTTGAGGATTAATTGGTGAACAGGCAGACACAGCTCTCTTCTCATGCAATTTATAGGTTAGTGGAGGAGGAAGTGTGAAGAGACAATCAAACAAATAATTACACCTTTATGATCGATGCTGTGATGCTGCGAGGGGAAGTGTGCTCTAAGAGGCGGCCAGAGCCCCTCCCCTAGTGTCACCTGTCTGTAGCCAGACGGGGCTGCCCAGCTAAAACCACTTATGTAACGTATGGTCACACAATGTCAGACGTTTGTGTGTTTGTTGAAGAAGGAAAGCAAAGCGAGTAGCTTAGTCTTTAGTGCTGCAGTAACAGCAATGGGGAACTCCGGCGGAGTAGTCCATATGGAGGTGCCCTGCCAATCCAAAGGCCACGCCTCTCTGGTGGTTCAAACCTACCCATGGCTTTGTGGGAGAAAGATGGGAAATCTCCTTGTGCGTGATGACAGCCTCGGAAGCTTGCTGGAGAGTGAGCTATGAGTCCATTCCAACTTAACGGCAATGAGTTAAATTCCACAGATGGGTGGCATCGGTGAAAAGAGATGTCTTTTTTCACAGGTTAGGAGGCTGGAAGTCCAAATTCAGGACATTGGAATTTTTAAAATAAATATTTTTT
>NW_006399765.1:26409090-26410301 GCF_000299155.1 Elephantulus edwardii | reverse complement strand
CCGTCAAATCGGATCTGACTGGTACAGGAGGAGATTGCCCCTCCTTTTCCAGCAGAGCATCTGGGGGATTTGAACCACGTACCTCTGGGATTGCAGTGCAGCTCCTTGACACTAGGCCATCAGAGCTCCCTATAAATAAATCACTATCTTTTTTAAAAAAATTTACTTTGAATTCATTTTAATGAAAGTTTAGAGACTTTAGATTTCCATTCATTGATTGTTGCACTTTTCTTCCTGCCCATCCCTACCCCCCAATTAGCTTTTCTTTTTGAAAAGTAAAAGAAAAAATTCTTTCATTGAAATAAATATTTTTATAGGTGTTTGTACAATAGTTCTTTTACATTGTTTTGTTCATATACATTGGGTTTCATACAGTCATTTACATTGTGTTTCATCCAATCGTTCATATACACTGTATCCCATATAATTAATTACTAATGATCTATGCCTGTTATTACAGGGCACACCTGAATTTGAGGATAGTGGAACATAGCACAAGGTTTCAGTCTGTTGTTCACAGTATCGCTATAGGTTAAGGTTGTTTCGATGACACCTAAGGAAAGCACATAAGAAGAAAGAGCAGGTGGTAGTAGAAAGACAAAGAAAAGTGTATTATGAAATAGCGGCATAGACTCTTATGTGCTGGATGGCCAAGCAGAAGGTCAACAATTTGAATCCCCCAGAGCTGTTCCACGGCAGAAAGAGGAGCCTGCTCACTTCTGTTAAGATTTGCATACTCAGAAACCAGAGTGTTGTCATCAGTTGGAATCCATTTGACAGCATTGGTTTTGAGTCTGGGACACCGATGACTCCAAGGTTGGCAGGTAAGAGAAGTTGCTGGTTCAAGTTCAAAGACTCGAGTGAATGGAAGGAACAAAAAGCAAGCAACCTTTGCCAGACGTCCTTGTAGACTCTATGCTTGTATCCCTGTATACTCAGACCACACCCCAGTGAAAGGCCCCTTAACCGATTGGCTACTCAGAGTAGTTTCCATCAAGGGGGAGGTCACATTGCATCAGACTTCATCAGGGGAGTGATTACATCATAATGGCCAAACCAGAGAATGTAGGCAGCCAGGGTGACACCGTAACCATGACAACCTTCACCATCACTGTGACCAAGAGCTTCATTGAGCTGAGTAGAAACAAATGGAAACAGACTTAGTGGAGACCTCAGAGGGCGGCTCTCCCTCTTCTCCTCTCAACCCCTCT
>NW_006399765.1:26345107-26404055 GCF_000299155.1 Elephantulus edwardii | reverse complement strand
GTTTTATATCTTTATTTTCTTCTGTGACCCTCCAGTCATGATGTTCTTTTCCAAGGGCTGGCCTCACCTGATACACTCCAAATATATGGCTCAAAATGTGAGACAAAGTCTCACCATCCTCAACTCTAAGGAACATTCTTGTTGCACTTCTTCCAAGACCGATTTGTTTGTTCTTTTCATGAACATGTGAGAGTACGGAATACCCCAGGGACTATGACTATAACAGACAAGTCTGTTTTGCAGGAGGTGCAACCAGGGTACTTCTTAGAGGCAAGGACAGCGAAACTGCATCTCACGTACTTTGGGTGGATTTCAAGAGGGACTGTCATCGGAGGACATCATGTTTGGAAATGGACGTCAGCAAAAGAGAAGACGACATTTAATGAGATAGGTTGGCACAAGAAACTGCAGCAGTGGGCTTGAACTTGGCAGAGACAGTGAAGATGGTAAGGAATAGGGCCAGGCTTTGATCTGTTGTTCATGAGTTGTAGATGGGTTGATGACGCCTAACAACAACAGTGCCCTTTAGTTACTTGGGTGTATATTTTGTAAGATACACAACAGTGTTGCTGTTGGGAGCACTCACCAGGACCCCAAGTGACAGAGCAGAACTGTCCCATGGGGTTTCTCAGGCTGTGATGGTACCGTTGAATTGTACAGGCTATGAGCTGGAATTGACTTCCTGGCAATGGATTTGGTATCTTTACATGAGCAGATTGCCAGTTCAGGGTCACTGGCTGGGTTCCAATGGCCATTCATTTCAGTTAACAGCAGAGTGCTTAAGTGCTTAATCACTGTATCACTAGGACTCCTTTATGTACCTACTAAACCAGTATAGTTAGGTCTACAATAATTTATGAATAAATGGTCTTGTTGACTTACATGAACCATCATGTGGGGTTTGTAAACCAGAGCCCATTTGGGAACCTTGTTAAAAATACCGTGGTTCTCCATCACCCTGCCCATCGTTAAAAATACCATGGTCTTCCATCACTTTGCCCCACAAGCATTTCCATGAGCTCCATGTAGGGGTGGTCCAGGAACCTGCATCCGTGGCCCTTTGTCCTGCATTTCCACAAGCCCCATGTAGGAGCGGCCCAGGAATCTACATCCGTGGCCCTCCATCACTTCGTCCTGCAAGCATTTCCACGTGCCCAGGAATCTGCATTCTTTCTTGGGGCGTGGCCTGAGATCAGCAGCAGCGCCTGGGACCTCACTGGGCATGCAGGTTTCAGGCTCCACCTTGGACCTATTGAATGGAACCTGCCGGGGTCCCTGCCAGCCACTTGCTGTTATTAACCATTTCGGGTGATTATGGTGCAGCAGGAGTTTGAGAACACCTGGTTTACAACAGCAAGGAGTCCCAGCGGCACATTGATTAAAACACCCAGGTGTTTTAAGGTTGATGGTTCAAATTCACCAGTTGCTCCATAGGAGAGCGATGAGGCCATCTGTTTCCAGAAACACTTAACAGCCCTGGAAACGCTACGGACAGTTCTGCTCCTGCCTAGCTATTGGGCCACTGTAAGCTGGAAGACCCCCAGCCAGATGGATTGACACAGTGACCTTGGCAATGGCTCTAGTGTGTCAGGAAGTGTGAGGACAGGACAGGACAGGGGTCAGATCTGATGTTCATAGTGTCACTATGGGTCAAACTCGATGGCTCTTAATAATGACAAACATATATTGGAATTGATTGGCAGTAGGTTTGGGTTTACAGCTGGAGTGGTGGTAGTGGCAATGATTAAGGTGCCTGGTTGTTAACCAAAACGTTAGGGGTTTGAGTCCACTCGGAAGTGCCTCAGAAGCAAGGCTTGGTGATCCACTTGTGAAAACAAGCCACTGGGATCCTGAGGTGTAGTTCTACCCTGCCACACGTGGGGTGGCAGCTGTCACAGGAGCTAGGTGTGGCTGCAGCTCCGGCCCCCTCCTCGGGTGGTCACTGAGCCGCTGGCCTCTATCACCCGCCCACAGAGCTGGGTCCTGGTACCAGCACCTGCCCGCAGGCCGCCTGTGGCCCGTCTCTCTCGCAGGCAGCGTGGTTACAGGTGGCTGGTGCTGCTCTGACAGAGCTCCTTTCCTGTGATTGACAGCCCCTAATCAGCGGGAGGAGAGGACGCCTCCGGAATGATGTTTGCTTTGTAAATATTTGACATTATCTCCCCTGAAAACCTGAAAAAGAACTTCATTTTTCTTTCTTCTTTTTTTTCAGAGAACGTGGCAAGTCATGGAAACACCCCTAAGTATAATTAGTCTGCCAAGGGAGGTGGGAAGGGGGATGAGGACGGAAGATCTGGCACTCGGGGTGAGGCACCCGGTCACCCGTGGCCGTGGGCATCCTGGCCTCTCCGGGCATCTTGAGGACCTGCAGAAGCAGCTGGGCTGGGGAAGGCCACGTCTCTGTACCTCTAATGTGCTCCCAGGCGACAGGGGTGCTATAGGTTTGGGACCACACCTGGAGCGGGTGACCCAGAAGGGCCATCCTACTGCTCAACGGACCTTGTGACTGTCCAGAGATGGGGCATGGTGGTGCTGTTAACATTTAAAAAGGCTTGGCTTTGTATTCTTGCTGGATAATGTATCTGTGCAGACTTGGGCACACAAGTTCTCATCTCTGTAGCTGTACAATGGCATTAAAGAGGAATGCTTTTGTTTCTAGGGCCTCAGAACGCACACCTAATGTAACCAAACCGAGCCAAGCCAAGCCAAGCCAAGCCAAACCAAACTTAACCAAACCTAACCAAGTTGAGCTGAAACAAACTGAACCAAGCCAAGCCAACCTAACCCAACTGAAGCCAAACCAAACCTAACCTAAGCAAGCCAAACCAAACCAAACCTAACCTAACCAAGCCAAACTAAACCAAACCTAGCCTAGCCTAGCCAAGCCAAGCCAAACCAAACCAAACCTAACCAAACGAAACCAAACCTAACCAAGTCGAGCCAAAACAAACTGAACCAAACCAAGCCAAGCCAAGCCAACCCAACTGAAGCCAAACCAAACCTAACCAAGCCAAGCCAACCCAAACCAAACCAACCCAAACCTAACCTAACCTAACCAAACCAAACCTAGCCTAGCCAAGCCAAGCCAAGCCAAGCCAAGCCAAGCCAAACCAAACCAAACCAAACCAAGCTAAAACCCATCTCTGTCAAGGGAGCTCTGTGGGTCTAGTGGTAAGGAGTTGCACAGCCAACCCTAAGGTAAGGGGTTCAAACCCACCAGTTGTTCCGTAGTAGGAAGATGGACATTCTTCTCCCATTCAATTTACAGCCTCTGAAAACCTGCTAAGGGTCTGCTGTGGGTCAGTTCCAACTGGAATATAACATAACACTGCTGTCAAGTGTGAACCAATTTCTAGCTGACTGAGGAAGGAGCAGGTTTTGAAAGGCTGTAAATCCCAGGGAGGAGAGTGCCCATCTTTCTGCTGCAGGGTCATGGGTAGATTTGAATTGGCTGCCTTCACTGTACTGCACCACCCTGAGCGTATCAAGAGGAGAACAGTGCCTGGTGATCTGCCCCTGTAAAGATGACAGCTGGGAAAACCAAGTCTGATTTTCCAGCCTCACGGCGTGGGCGAGTACTCCACAAGCTTTCTGTCTGCTGATTTGGGTTCCCCTTGAAGAGCCTTTTCCAGATATTTGGTTCTGAATCAGTCCCTTTGCTGTAAAACATCAACTCCAGGGCTCTGCTGTGTATCTGTTTACGTGGCAGAGAGGACTGCAGACCTTTGTCCTCTTTAAGGCTTAAGCCCACTTTACAGCCAGTTTCCAGTCCTCCAGAATAATAGCTCCTGTGGGAATGCATGTTTTAGGGTAATTGTCAGCATGTTGTTGTTGTTATGTGTTGTTGAGTCACCTGTGACTCATAGCGACCTTATGTACAACAGCCCTAAACCCTGCTCTATCTTGTGCCAATCTCATTGTCTCTGACACACCCACCCCGATAACCCCAGTCACTGAATCAATGCACCTTATCCAGGGTGGTGTGAACCATCTGGCTGTGACTTGGGGAAAGCTGAGGGGGCTGTTTCTGTGAAGACTGCAGCCTGAGAGACCCCAGTGGGGCGGCCTGGCCCTGTCCTCGCTCACTGTGCGTTACAATCAATTTAACAGCAGTGAGTATCAACTGTGTTTGCCTCCCTGAGACTTGGTGCTGTGTCTTCATCCCGTGAGGATCAGATCTCACTTCTCCGTGTCCCCTGGGTGCGGTGGAGACCCTGCACACAGTGGCCAAACCACTTGCTGTGAATTCAGTCCTGATTCACGGTGGTCTAATGTGTTATCAGTGGGAACAGGGCTCTAGGTTTCCAAGGTGATGGCCTATCAGAAGCAGATCTCCACTAGGCCCGGCGTCCAAGCCTCTGCCTGGATTTGAATCACCTACCATGTGGTTCGTAGTCAATTGCTTAACTGTTCTTGCCACTCAGGAACTCCTGGCTCAGGGTAGGCTCACAGTATGATGGTTAATGAAGTTAAATATCTATCATGTGCTATGTATTGTAAATATGATTCCTTAACAACTGTGTTAACCATTTGTATTCCATAATTGTTGCTCATGAACTTTGCTTCAATTTTCCTGTTTGAGTGCATGTTTATTTTTCTTTGAATATATAAGTCCTCCGTACCATCTCTGGTGGTAGAGTGGGTAAGGAAATGCACTGAGAACCCAAAGATGGCATTGCTTTGTCAGTTCAAATTCACCAGCAGCTCCATGGAAGAAAGGCAGGCCATCTCCTGCCGTGCGATGTATAGGTTTCAAAACCTGCTGGAGGGCCAGCTGTTTGTCATTGCACTTGACCACAAGGACCTGGTTCTTTCTTGGTTCTTCCATTAATTTTCCCAGTGATCATTAGTTATATATTAATGCAAGTAAGTGCACACAGTAATTCTGAGCAAAATGAAATATGATATAATTGTAGGTGGTGGTGGTGTTGATTGCCTTCGAGTGGACCTTGACTCATAGCGACCCTCTGAACAAAAGGCCTGAAGCCCCATCTACCACTATCAACATTTATCAAAGTTCAGAGTTTCCAGAGGCATGTTATTTAGGAAGTGGATGCCGTCCTGGTTCCAAATGACATGATAACAAAAATATAATATAAATGTAAAATAAAGGTGTTTGTAGTCGCTCATGTAATGTGTTTGTCATAGAATATTTTAGAAATAAAGAAAATGAAAACAATCTGTTGTTGTTGTTGTATACCGTCTGAGTCGGAACTGACCCGTTGCTGAGCCTCTGGCAGGTTTTCAGAGGCTGTTAATCACGTGGGAGGAGACTGCCCATCTTTCTCCTGCAGAACCGCTGGTGGATTCAAATCTCACGCCTTCGGGATAGCAACACAGCTTCTTGACACTCGGCCATCAGAGCTCCCTTTGGGAAGCAATACAGAAGAAGATAAAGACAAACATTGCAATTCCACCACCACTAGCATTTTGGTGTCACTTATCTGGCATACATAAGGAGCGTTGATGGTGTTGTTGGTTATTGATAATATCAAAGTTTGGTGGTGTAGTTGCTGCACTGCTAACCTAGAAGTCAATGGTTCAAATCCACCAGTTGCTCCTTGGAAGAAAGACAGGCAGTCTCCCTCCTCCTGTAAATACAGTTTTGGAAATCTAACAGGGGTCACTGTGCATTCTAACGAACTAGCCGGCCGTGGGCCACGCATTATTCTCTCACACGTGTGTACTATAATTTATAGATATTTATAATTAATATATTCTATATTAGACTTAGGTTCTTTCTAATTTTTCACAATTATAACTAATGTTATGATTGGGTATTCTTATTAGATAAATCTCTGTGCATATCTTCAATTATTTTCTGAGGAAAACTCTGTAGTGCAGCAATTCATCAAAGGGTAGGCACATTTTAGAGAAATTGATAAATACTGTTTAATCATTTTCTGGAAAGTTCCTATCCATTTTCACTGGCAGCAGTGAAGTGACGTGACGTCCTACTCCTCTCTTACAGCGGAAATGGGATATTTTATTTTTGTCAATTTGATATGTGAAAATGATTTCTTCTTTTTTTCTAATATACATCTTTTTGGTCATTATTGTCACTACAATTTCTCAAAATGTTCATTAACATTTGTATTTATTTGCAGTCATAAATTTTGGCCCTTTTTTTTTCTGTTGTTGTTGTTGTTATGTGCCGTCGAGTCGTTTCCGACTCATAGCGACCCTATGCACAACAGCCCTAAACCCTGCTCTATCCTGCGCCAACAGCACCACCTCTGACACACCCATCCCGATTACCCCAGTCACTGAATCAATCCATCTCATAGAGGGTCTTCCCCTCCTGCGCTGTCCCTCCACCCTCCCGAGCATGATGTCCCTCTCCAAGGACCCGTCCCTCCTGGCAACATGTCCAAAGTATGTCAGACGAAGCCCCAGAATCCTTGCCTCCAAGGAGTAGCTTGGTTTAATCCTCTCCAAGATGAATCTGTTTGTTTTCCTGGCAGTCCATGGTACATTTAGTACCCTTCTCCAGCACCACAGCTCAAAAGCATCCACTCTCCTTCTGTCCTCCCTAGTCATTGCCCAACTCTCTGATACATAACAAGCGATTGCAAAGACCATGGCCTGTATCAGGCGCACCTTAGTCTCCATAGAGACACTGTTGCTCCTGAGTACCTTTGAGAGGTCCCTAATGCAGACTTTCCCATCGCGATATGCTTTTTGATTTCCTGACTGCTGGTACCAAGAGTGTTGACTGTGGAGCTGAGCAAACTGAAGCTGTGAACACTCTCAATCTCTTCGTCATCCATCCTGACGCTGCCAATTGGTCCAGTGGCGAGAATCTTTGTCTTCTTGACATTGAGCCTTAGTCCATACTGAAGGCTGCAGTCCTTGACCCTTCGCAGCAAGTGCATGAGGTCCTCCTCAGTTTCAGCAAGCAGGGTTGTGTCATCTGCATAACGCAGATTATTAATAGATCTTCCACCAACCCTGATGCCACAATTCTCCTCATAGAGCCCAGCTTCTCGGATAATCTGCTCTGCATACATGTTGAAAAGGTATGGAGACAGGATGCATCCCTGGCGTACACCCTTCCCAATTTTGAACCATGCAGTGTTACCCTGCTCTGTTCTGACTACTGCCTCTTGATCCAAGTACAGGTTTCGCATTAGCACAATTAAATGTTCTGGGATTCCCATTCTTCTCAGAGTCAGCCACAGTTTGTTATGATCCACACAGCCAAATGCATTTGCATAATCAATGAAACACAGATAGACATTCTTCTGGTATTCTCTGCTTTCAGCCAAGATCCATCTAACATCAGCAACAATATCCCGAGTGCCACGACCCCTTCTAAACCCAGCCTGGACTTCCGGCAGTTCTCTGCTGATGTGCTGTTCTAATCGTTTTTGGATGATCTTCAGTAGAATCTTGCTTGCATGTGAAATCAATGACACTGTTCTGTAGTTTCCACACTCAGTTGGGTCACCTTTCTTTGGAATGGGAACAAATATAGATATCTTCCAGTCAGTTGGCCAAGTGGTTGTTCTCCAGATTTCTTGGCACAACTTGGTGAGCACATCCAGGGCAACATCTGTTATCTGAAATACTTCAATTGGTATACCATCTATTCCTGGGGCCTTATTTTTTGCTATTTCCTTCAAAGCAGCTTGTACTTAAGTATATATTTATTTTTCTTTGAGCTAGTATAAGTACTCTTTATATTCTTAATTTTATCAGTAACCATTGTTGTTGTTACATGCCGTCAAGTTGGAATAGATTCATAGCTGATCCTCTAGTGGGTTTAAGAAGCTGTAAATTGCAATGGAGGAGATTGCCCATCTTTCTTCTTCAGAGCAGCTAGCTGGTGGATTTGAACTTTGTGCCTTTCTATTGGCAGTGCAAATCCCTACCAGTAGGCTACCAGAGCTTCCTCAGTAACTGTTAGTCATATGTTAACACAAATAGTTTTCTCTCAATCATAACTTTTTTTGTATCTTTATTTTTATTGGTATTCTTTTTTCCCCTCTGAAGTTTTAACTTTTTAAAAAATTTAAGTCTTGGCAAGCTCTGGTGGCCTAGTGGCAAGAAACTTCACTGCAAGCCCAGAGGCACGAGGTTCAAATTCACCAGATGCTCTGCTGAAGAAGGAGGGACAATCTCCTCCTGTACCAGTCAGATCCAATTTGATGGTACACACACAAAAAATAATTAAAAAAAAAATTTAAGTCTTAGCCTTTGTGTTTGTGAACAACTTCCTTTCCTGATGTTTAACTGTCAAATTATATTTTTGTCTAGTTGTTTTATACTATCATATTTTGATTTGATTATTTAATTTGAAATGGATAAAATCAATAGCATAAGCTGATTTTAGTGGATATTAATGTACCTTTTCTTAAAATGTCAAATTATGCCTTTGAACATGTGACATTCCTGTTGAAACATTTTAAATATTCCTGGATTTGGTGTTGTTTTTAATTTGTTTGGTCACCCTATTGCCTGTTCAGCATTTTAAAGTTAATAAAGCTTTAGAGGACATATGCATACTCAAAACGGAAATTCTGTCATCATAATTCATGTTTCTGATCTCTCTCTCATCTATCATCTATCTATCTATCTATCTATCTATCTATCATCTATCTATCTATCTATCTATCTATCTATCTATCTATCTATCTATATCATCATCATCTATCTATCTAATCTTTTGTTAGCCTTTATCTTTGAAACAGGAATGTGTGTGCTTAGTAAAAACCTCAAGTGACATTATTATAGTGTTTTTAATGTTTAAAAATGTATTTTTTGCTTTTTGTTGTTGAGAATATACACAGCAGAAAACATACTGATCCAACAATTTCTGCAAGGACAATTTAGTGTCCTCATTTAATTTCTCAAGCTTTGCCATGCAACTCACCCTCCATGTCCAAACTGAATACAAGCTGCAATGGAAAGACACATGAGAAATGGAACCCTTTTCTGTTCACCCATCTGACCCCTCTTACCTTGGGGGTGCTGCCTTGACTTCTCCCAGGATCCCCTGGGGCCACACTTGGCCTTCTAAGGGACCATGTTGAGTTCTGGTCTCTGTTCAAGAACCCTCTTTGTGCGTCCTGCTGGGTATGAGGCATCACCCTCTTGACTCCTCCCCTCCTTGGCCCTCCCAAGACCACACCCCACAACCCAAGTAGAGCTCTCTGAGATCCCAGATTTACTGGAATGGTAAGATATTTCAATACTGTGATCTTGAACACCCCCAAACCCCAAATCTCCAGTCAATTCCAACTCATATGATGACCCTGGAGAGTCAAGTAGAACTACTGTCATGATGGAAGCAGACTGCCTCTCTCAAAGTGGTTTGAACCACGGACCTTCTGTTTAGAGATGAGTGCTTTTACTACTGAACCACGAAGGATCATGGTGCGTTCATGCTTCTGGTCACTTACAGCCTCGATCAGAGGAAAGCCTTCAAAATTGCCCACTGGCCCAGGTCAGGATGGCAGAGGTGGGTTTGCAAAGGAAAGGTTGGAGCACTTCCGTTTCTCTTCTGTATCCAAGTATTTATTTAATACTTGGGTATATTGTAGCAGAAAATACAGCAATCTGGCAATTTCCGCACATACAATTTAGTGTTTAAATTCTCATGCTCTGTGACCGTACTCATCCTCCTTGTTACAAGGGGATACAGACTTGAGTCTGGAGCATCAAAGACCCATGGAAAAACGAGACACGTTTCCTTTCACCCAGGCTCACCCCTCTGGCCTTGGAAGTGACCTATCAGACATCACAGAAGCCATGGTAGCACAGTGGTTAAATGTTTGACTGTACACCACAAGGTTGACGGTTCAACCCTACCAGTGTGTCTGAGAGAGAAACACATGGCGATTTGCTGTGGTAAAAATCACAGCCCAGAGAGGCCTCCAGGGCAGTTCTGCTCTGTGGGATGGGGTGGCTGTGAATCAGAACCGCTCAGCAGCACCAGAGGTCATACTAGGGCTGTGAGAATGAGACGGATTCTGTTCTACCCTTGTGGGGGGATTGTGGGGACACTGACGAGCTCCATTCCAGCATCTTCTGATAGAGGCTCTGGGGAAAGAACTGGGCTTATTACAATGGGCTCAAGAGCATTTTTCTAGCATCTCTGCAGAGTGGAGGAAGAGAAGATACCAACAGGCTCCTCGAGATGCCTGGCACTGTCGTCAGAGGGCACAGCATGTTTCTCAGGGACTGTGGGAAGGACAGTGTAGCTGGAACCTCACGTGCAGGGGGCAGACGGGGCGATGGGTGTGGGTGGGGGATGAACCAGGCAGGCCCTGGAAGGACTCTGGGTTTCCATGCAAGGAGATGTGGCCTCTCCAGGACCCTTGGCCCTGTTTCCTCCCGCCAGCCGCCTCCCTGCTCATGGTCTTCACATCAAAGATCAGTGACTCTGTCATGAAGCTCTAGGCCACCACAGCCTGCTCCTCCCCACCCCTGTGAAGGCTGCAAGTGTTGGGTGGGGAGTTAATGCTAATCCTTCTTAGAGTTTGTGGATTATTGATCTTGAACGCAGTGACCTCATCTGAAGCTCTTTGTTAAAAGGTCACTCTACCTGTTGGTTGGTGATACATCTGGGATTGAGGGGCTGAGGGTGACAGGGGCTTCCTACATCAAGATCTAGGAGAGACAGAGAGTGAACAGCATTCAGTGATATTTGAAGAATTTGGAGAGAATTTGTATTGGAGACAGGGGCTTGGTAAGTTCTGTGCTGGTGCAGGCTTGTGATTCTTCTAACAAAACTTGGAGAAGTCCACTTCAATCACACCATCACTTCTTGGCTTAGCAGGGTCCAGCTCCACATTGCCACTGTCCTTGTCCTCAGCCCTCCACGATGCTCTTTACTCCCTGTAACCTTGCTCAACATCACAGAACAATACGGGTCAGAAGCGGGATCTGTGTTTCATTACGGAGCTTGCGCATTTGACTATCTTTACCTTCATTCTCAGGGTTCAGCACATGGTAAAAACCAGCAAGTCGTGGTGACCCCATGTGTATGCCACTGTATGTCACAGGGCTTTTGAAGGCTGCTCTTTCAGAAATGTATCTCCAGGTCCTTCTTCCAAGGCACCACTGTTGTTGTTAAATGCCATCGAGTCGAATCTGACTCATAGTGACCGTATGAACCCTGCCCGATCCTGTGCTATCTCTGATACACTTAAGCCTATTGTTGCTGTCACTATATCAGTCTACCTCGGCAGGGGTCTTTCTCTCTTCTGTCGACCCTCCACCTTTCCAAGCACGGCATCTCTTTCCTTGGAATACCTTCTCCTAGAAATAAGTCCAAAGTATGAGAGATGAAGCTTCACCACCCTCGCTTCCAAGGAGCACTTTGGCTCCACTGTTTCTAAGACATATTTGCTTGTTCTTTTGGCCGTCCATGGGCTATTCAGAACTCTTCTCAAATGCCACAACTCAAAGACATCAATTCTTCTTCTATCATCCTTTTCATTGTCCAGCTCTCAGACGCATGGCAAGTAATTGAAAAGACCATGGCCTGAATCGGGCGCACCTCAGTCTTCAAACTGACATCATTGCTCTTCAGTATTTTGAAGAGATCCCTGACCGCAGACTTGTCCAACTTTTGCAGACTCAAATTGCTAACATTGTGGTTAGCAGCCAAGTGAATGAATCATTTTTATTTCCAATGACTCCTTAGTATATGGTTGTGGGTGTTGCGTACCATAAAGTCAGAGCCGACACCTAGCTGACCCTCTGGTGGGTTTTTCAGAGCTGTGGTGCTGGAGAAGAGTATTGAGAATACCATGGACTGCTAGGAAAACAAACAGATTTGTCCTGGAAAGGGTTAAACCGGGTGGCTCCTTGGAGGCAAGGATTCTGAGGCTCCGTCTAACATACTTTGGACATGTTGTGAGGAGAGACCGGTCCTTGGAGAGGAACATCATGCTTGGGAGGGTGGAGGGACAGTGCAGGAGAGGAAGGCCCTCTATGAGGTGGATTGATTCAGTGATTGGGATAATTGGGATGGGAGTGTCGGAGACGGTGTGATTGGCACAGGACAAGGCAGAGTTTAGGGCTGTTGTACATAGGGTCGCTATGAGTCGCAGGCGACTTGACGGCACATAACAACAACAACAACAAGAGTTAATTGCACAGGAGGAGATTTTCAGAGATGGTTGACCGCACAGGAGGAGATTGCCCATCCTTCTTCTACAGAGCAGCTGGTGGGTTGCAGCACAGCTTCTTCCACTAGGTGCTCAATTAATACTAAGTGTTGATCAACAAATCTGTCTGGGAAAAAGAGTAGTCGAAGTGTAAGACTTCATCTCACATACTGTGAGCATGTTGTCAGAAGGGGCCTGTCCTTGGAAAAGGGTATCATGTTAGGGAATGTAGAGGGTCCGTAAAGAAAAGACCATCAACGAGATGAACTGACACAGTGTTGCAACCATGGGCTTGAACATGGTGGAGACTGTGAAATGGTGCACGGCCGGGCAGGGCTTGTTCTCATGGACACAGGCTGCTGTGGGTCTGGGTCAACTCAGCGGCACCTACCAACCACCACCTCAGGTGAATGAACGCCAGGGGCTCTGTTGGTCCAAACTGCTCAGTCCAAGCACTCAGCTTCTCACCTGTCTTGCTTTCTCTCGCCCACCCTGCGTTTTCTCAACTGTCTTGCTTTCTCTCTCCCACCCAGCATTCCCTCATCTATCTTGCTTTCTCTCGCTCACCCTGCATTTTCTCACCTGTCTTGCTTTCTCTAACCCATCCCTCGGGTTTTATGGCTTAACAAGGGGGCAAGGCAATTAACCAGAGTGAACAGGCGGCTATCCCAGCTTAACCACGTGAGACTTGTGTAGCCAGCAGCTGGCGTGCCCAGACCACAAACCCTTTTTGGAGGGGGTGCCCCTGTCCTTGAGTAGCTGGCTCACAGGCAGGTCCCCCGAGACAAAGCAGGGGTGTACAGAGAGCCCGGATGTTAAACAGGAAGGCAGGGTCATTTCAATCTTACCTGGACCAGGTTGCCACATCCTTGAATTTGTAACACAGCTGCCCACTGCCTCTACTGGGATTCCATCATAAATTACTCAGGCACAAAACTGACCAGACTGGAAAGCTTGCAAAGGCAGCCGGGAAACCAGAAAAGGGGTGTTTGTAGAAATGGTCCTCTGGAGAGGAAAGAAGGTGCCAGATAAGGGTCAGCTGGCCCGAGCCACAGGGAGGTTGCTGCTTGGCTTCCCTGAGGGTCACTGCCTCCCTCTCCCTCCCTCATTTCTCTCTTCGCTGCTTCTCTTTTCTCTTGTCTTTAAAAAAGACACATAGGCAGAAATCAATCCATCAAATGTCATTACAGATTTATTAAGCTTGATGTAGAAAGACACTTAACAGTAACGTCTTCAGAAAGCATAAAAAGAGCACTTCCAGTCACACTTGTGCTTTGAAAATCTAAATATATTTTTTTCATCATATAAATAATTCTTTTCATGTTTTAAGTGCATCTGTGTGTGTGTGATTTTTCTTCTTCTCTGATTCCCACCCCCTCTGTCAAATTGGCCTAAACGGAAGTGGTGGACGGAAATGAAGCCATTTTGCAAAGCTAATGGTGTAGAGAGGCAGGTCTGAGAAGCAGGTCTGTGCTCTACCATGTCGGCGAGATTTCAGGAAGGTGGTTCAATATCTGCAGCATTGAAACGAAGGACAACCTCCAGCAAAATCATCATTGAACACACCCAGGTCTTTAATGTTGCAATTGGGTTTCCGGATGCAAATTGCAATCAGCTTTCAGCTGAGAATAGTGCCGTTCCAATTGGTGTGTGTGTGTGTGTACGCAGGGGAAAGGAATTTTTTTTTCTGTCACAAAGAATCGTTATCCTGCCTCCCAATGTAAATAATAAAATACTATAGAAGCCTTTTTGAGCAGCTCCATGTAACCTTGGCGAGTGGGTTGTTATTGTTTTTGGACAATATGAAAAGAAATATTAGCTATTATTTAGGACTTGAATCACAGTTCGCAAAAGTTAGAATGGTTTTTACTTAAGAAAAAAAGAAACCTCTTTAGATATAAAAGATTATGGCTTTTGTGATAGAATTTAAGGGCTTTCTTCATCTCGACCGTCAATATTTATTTTCAGCGGTAAAATTGTATTAAAAAAACCATGACAGAAATACCACCACCACTCTCGCTTATAGATCATTTAGATGCTGAAGAATCACACCTAAAGCACACATCTTCTGTTCACCCCAACAAAATATCCCCCCAAAAAAGAGACTGACCCAAAGTACCTTTTGAGTTGATTTAAGTGGGAGGATAAAGATCAGATTGTTTATAATTAGGAGGGTTGTCAGGATGGTGGTACAGAGGGACAAAACCAGGAGCTTTTTGCTTTTTTAAAAAAAATCTCTGCATATTTCCCCCTCCTCACTTAGAAATGCTGTCTGTCACTTCCAGGTGTGATGTTTGCCTTGGGGCAGTGGGAACTGGAGAAGAGCCTTTGGAAATTTGAAGAGAATAATTAATATTAGAGGGCTGCTGGGAAGTCCAAGAAAGAGTGGCCCGCCCTGAAGAGAATGTTCTAGAGTCCAGAGAACTGAGCAGAACTCCCTATCTGTGATGGATCTGTTTGGCCACACGGTGGTAGATTGCTCCCAGCTGAGAATGATCTTCTACACCGCCCCCCCCCCTTTCATTGTAAGGACAATTTATAATCATCAAAAACAAGTGAAACATGGTTTTGATTAAAACAGCCTGTTGGCTCAATAATCTTTGTAATTTTAAAAACATCCTTAATGCGAAGAAGAAGGCGCCGATGTCAGGAATGGCCTGGGGCCCCATTACAACAGCCATGGAATAAATAAGAAGAACATTCTCGAGGTCATAAAAACAAAATTAAGCTAATGTTTCAAATTTTGACAATTATGAATTCTCCCTCTAAGAAGACATAAAAAAATAAAATAAAATCGGGTACTATTAGACCAAATACAAAGAGGATAATCCTATGAGGATGAACTTGCTGTGTTCCCCAGGAGTGAAGCATGTCTTTGAAGGAAAACTCAGAATTAGGACATTAGTTCCTCTTGGAATCCAGCAACTGGCCAGGACTCATGCAGGCAGATAGACAGACAGAACGGGTTCTTAGAAATGCTTTGTAAACCTCAGCTCCATTTCTTTCATTAATTGTTGAAAGAGAATGATCGGGGGAGGGGGAAGGAGGGGTGGGGAGAAGGACAAACAGAGCTTTCTGTACAAAAGTCTCTCCCTCTTTTGGTAGGCTAATTTGGTAAGAAACAGAAAACAAGCTAATGTAACAAAATCTGTCTTCATACATGGGGATATCGTGAGTATATACATCTATGTACAGTATAAAAATGCAGAGGAAGCTTAAGTTTCCAAGCATCTAATCTGTATTGTACATAAGAAAGTCCATACTTGCTCCTCGTACACAGGCAAATGCAGCAGATACAGCATGCAGGAGAGAGAAAATGAGCAAAATTGCACAGAAACATTCTACAGGTACAGACGCATTCCTTTTTCTTTGAAAATGGCTTCTCAGCTTTCCTTGTCTAAAAATGTGTTGGCCTATCTTTATGGGCAAAGAAACACTTCCCTTCTGAGCAAGGATGTCTCTAAATCTCACATGTCCCACCTCTTCTACTGCCCTTCTTCCTAGAAAAAAGAAAATACCAGCATCCACAACAGTGTCTGAACTCTTGTTGATTTCACAGGGGTTGGGCTTTTGTGGCTCAGTCTGACAGTGTCTGATTTTAAGGAGAGTACGAAGGGTTAAAAGGATGCCAGACCATCTGAAACCAAGAGGTCCTCAGGTATGGTAACAGGAGAACTCTGAGCTGAATGAACAGTGTTTCGTTGGTCAGCTATTATTTTTTTAAATAAATACCTGCATTGTGCGTTCTAGCTTCTAGCGGTTGACTTCAGAGGCAGCCAAAATATCAAAGCAAAACTGGAAGACCTCTGTTCATTACAATGGAGAATGGACAAACTTTTAGTTACTCTTTCTTTTTTAAACATTGTGGCTATTTTTTAAACAAATATATAGGTGCATGTACGTTTATAATTTTCAGATGTTCTAGGAGTCATATTAGAAAGCGAATATATTACTGTACAAAGTTTTCATACTTGAGATAGAATTGTGTGATTGCTAATGTTCTGTGGATACACGTTACTTATTTCTTGGGGACCATAATTCAAATGTAGGTTTCAGGTTCATGATAATTCAGGGAACATATGGAGGGTTTTTTTGTTTGTTTTTCAGAGTTTTGGGTGGTGGGGGTTGGTTAGAATTTATTTTTTAAAAAAGCACTGCATTTGTTCTGACTTTTCAACTTCTGGGTGTCCACACAACAGGAGTTATTGTTTGTAAGTCCAAAAGCAGTTTTAAGAGAATCAACATCGCACAAAATGCTGTGAGTACTTAATCTCTCTCTCTTTCTCTCTCAAAGGACTTTTTAAAGAGACTTTAATGATAAGCATATGGCTATTGGTAAAGTCATCTGTGCGTTGAAAGGTGTCAGATCAGTGTGTCAGTCTTTGCAAAAGGCATATCACTTGGAAAAACTTACGTATATATCATTTCAAAGGAAATGGACAGAGTTGTGTCGCAGAAACAGAGTTCCACCTGGTCCCAGCATTTCGAAACAGTCCTATTCTAATCCATAAAACATCGCTGGTTTCCCTGCAGCTTGGGCTGCCTTGTGCATGAATAATTTTTGGAGAAACACCCACGTCCCGCTAGCCCATTGTTCGCGACTACTGGAAGATTCACTGGAGCCTGGAAATTGTGTATCTGCGTATGCCTTTGAATCTGCCACAGGGAAATAAAGCAGATGGTGGCTTTGACTCTGGATAAAGAGGTAAAACTCCCCTCTACGAAGTCTAAGGGTGATTCACAAGTTCCAGAAGGTCAAATGCTTCCTTCCAATGACAATACAGCTCTCAGTCTACAACATGGAAATCTATGCCTCTCATCTCAGCTCATCTCTGTCTCTGAGTATTTCCGCGATGGTTTGAGAAAGTACCACACGAAGGAAGAAAATGAAATTAGCATTTTAACATGTCACGGGGGGGGGGAAAAAAGAAATGAAAAGTTAAGTTTTGATTTTTTTTTTTTTTTTGCCTAATGCATGTCCAAAATAGATACAACTTCTCTCACTCCTTAGAATTACACATGCATTTTTACAACATTTAATAGATTTCCTTTTTATTATTATTTTAGCATTTCCACTCGACGCTACAGGTCTTGTTGCAGGAAGTCAAGAATAATGGGGAAAGAATGAGATTTTTTTAAAAGGATTTTTTCCCCTATTTTTTTTAAAACTAAAGCATTTAACACGCTTAAAAAAAGGGGGGGGGATGAAACTGGATGAAAAACAAAATATGATTTGTGTTTGAATACAACTGAAATCATGTGGGAAGTGACAGAAAGCAAGATTGCCAGGCCCATCTAAGGCCTTGTCATCTGTGGATTTACTGTGGAAAGTTTCAGAAAATCTCAGACTTTGCTACCAAGTTGTCCATATTCAAAACCCCTCAAATGCACTGCCATCGGGTGGAGCCTGGCTTACAGTGACCCCGGAGGACAGTAGAGCTGCCTCTGAGGGCCATAATCTTTTCAGAAGCAGACAGTCTCATCTTTCTCCTGAAGAGCTGCTGGTGGGTTCAAACCACCGACCTTTAGCTTCGCAGTCCAGCTTTTAATCCTTTGCCCCACCAGGGCTCCTTCCTTACCCACTGGAAAATAACAATAAAGTTCCTGCATACATGAACTCTCTGATTGCTTAACCAAGGTCATGGGGTGGGGGTGGGGGGATACTTCCCAAAGATGTCATTTTATTTGTTTTGTTTCCTGTATTTCAACTCAGTTCAGCGCCTTGTGCTGCTGACATTAATTTTGCAAGATTTAAACAACCGAGCTGGCACATTTTAGGGGCGAGTTTGACGAAATTTATTTGCGACCTGAAAGCAATTCTGTGGGGACAGGCTGGGCTCTCCAATTTATTCCGTGATTATATTCTGCTTTTAGGCCTTGACCTATTTTTAAGCTATTTCCGCCCCGTATGCTTTTCCGAAGAAGGATTTCTCTTTCTGAAATACTATTATTTTTTTGAAAACAGGAATAAAACACAACCACCGGGAGAGAGTCGGACCCCCACGTGAGCTGTGCCTCAGGCTCCTGGGTGTAGCAGCTGCCTTGACGGGCTTCGCTGGGTCCCGCGTGCAGCCTGTGAGCAGTGTGGCAAGTAACTTGACCACTGTGGAAGTGGTAACAGAGTGTGGGACACAGGATAAACCGCCAGTTGCCAATGACTCAATTCCAACTAGTTGACGATCTTCTGTATGCCAGAGTAGAACTGTGGTCCACAGCGATTCCAAGGGTGGATTTTTCTAAAGTAGATCACCAGGCCTTTCTTCTGAGTGACCTCCAGGTGGACGCAAACGAACTTTTGCCACCTAGGAAACTCCAAGCATGTAGTAAACCCCAGTTCAAATTCAAATTCCAACTCATACCAACCCTATAAAGCAATGTAGAATTACCTCATAGGATTTCCAAGGGTATAAATCTACATGCAGGTAATGACCACATCTTTCCTCCAAGGATTGGCTGGTGGGCTCTGACTGCTGACCTTCGGGTTAGCAGCCAGGTGCTCAAACATTGTCTCCAGGGCTCCTGGGCACAGAGGAGCTGCCCAGTCATATCTGTTGAACACAAAAGCCGAATAGGTGGTTTCCTTTTGTATCACGTGGCCCTGCTCCCCCTCACGGGGAGCTTGGCAACAGGTTGGGAAGTTGGTGAACTTACTCAACTAGGAATTGGACCCAAATAAGTAAAGCATATTTCTATATAAAATTTTTTAAACGGATGGGTCAATGTGCAGCTGGTTGGTGGCTGCAGCTGGAAGAGGGGATGGGAGAAAGAAATGCAATGCTTTCTCTTACTCCTACAAAGGGATAGTGGAAGAATGGAGATATTTGTGCATCATTTGTACGCTACTGGACGGCGTGGCCCTTCCCTCTTCTGAAATTCTGATTTATCCAGAGACAGGAGGGGGGACGGCATGAAAGCAGATAGAAAGAAGCGTGTTTCTGCATTCATTTTACTTCATTTTCCCTTCCAGGAAGAAGTTCCTAGAAGCGTCCAAGGGCTTGCCAAGTCAAGACAGGCTTGGTCTCCAAGAACATACCACGAGCTGCGTGTAGCATACAGCCTGAGCCCAGATCTTGTTTCCTCAGGAAAACGTTCGCAGCTGTCCCTCAGCCGTGACGTGCGTGGTTACCAAGCAACAGTTCATGAGTCTCAACCAAATTTATCAATATTTTTATCTTTTGCCTCCCATTCCACCCCACCATAGAAGTTGTGCTAACGAAACCATATAGATTGTTGGGGACAATTTAGTCAGTTGACATAACATAGTTCACAAAGATAATGTTCTGCAGCCTGGTTTGGTGAACAGTGTCTGGAATGCTAAAAGCTTATGTGTAGCTAAGAGAAAACCATTGGTTCCTGCTTTTTTTTTAGGGCCAAAGAGAATGAAGGAAACCAAATATTCAGAGAAGAAACAAATGATGAGATCATTAATCCACATGAACTATGACCTCTTCTACCCTGAGACCAGAAGAACTAGGTAGTATCCAACTACCACCACCAATTGCCACAACAGGCATTCCCCAATGGAACAGGAGGGAAGGAAACTGTAGAACAAAACTCAAATTGCTAAAAGTGGGGGGTAAGGGACAAACCTACAAGACCAAGAGAGAGTAGTCTATTTATTGTCCTAAAATAACCTTTGAACTTGGAATTGAGGCTATCCCTGCAGGCCATCTTTCAGCCAAATAATAGAATTCATTTATAAAATAAACAATGCCACCTATGACTAATGTGGTCCCTTAAACAATTAACTCCTTAAGACCCAAAAGCTGAGGAAGTAAGGAAGGGCAAGGAAAGCTAGATTGATGGAAACAAAACAAACAGAATAGAAATAATGAGAACGATGACAGATCGGAAAAATCGTAATCAATGGCACAGAACAATTTGTATGACCACCGTTCAAGAGAAACTCAGTTTACTGTGTAGACGTTCACCAAAACCACAATATTATTTAAATAATAAAAATCATATAGATAATATGTTGAAGACTATGGTTTATTACAATTCTTTTTTTAGAAGAAAAAGAAGTTGAGAACTGTGTTGTTCCCCTTACCCCCCATTTGAAGTAGGAGTGGAAGCATTTGCTTTTGGACTCTGTAACAGGATCTGCATTATGTGACTTTACCGAATAACCCTAGGTTGGAGCAGGCAGTTTTTAACAGCTTTAAGAACCCCAATGCTAACGCATTGATTTTCCTTTAATAGAATTTTGTTGTCGAAGGACAGTCCTCCGTAGGGTCCACCCTTCAATCTTAACCCATCTGAAGACGGCTCCTTTCCAGTTGAGCTCCATTCATTTCCAGTTGAATAGGTTAAGCAAAGACAGACCTCGCTGTTCTCAATTCAGTTTATGATCCTCCCATCATAAAAAATAATATCAGCACCTTGCTTTTCATGTCAGAACTACATTTGAGCTGCTATTCCCTATGCCCATGAGTAAATCCCGTAAAAGCCGCCCCGTTGTACTGTTGCTGTTTTTCCTTGTGGGTGATTGATTGATGGATGGGTGCTGACACTTCAATGAAGCTATTTCGACTGCCATCTCAATCCGATGATGTGAGGGGTATATTTTCTGTCCATGCCTCATTACTTCAGAATGACATTCCTGGAACTTCATTTACTTTTTCCCTCCTTCCCTGAAGCGCCATATTTTTTCCCATCTAGGTTATGCATGCCATAAAAAAAGCAATTTGCTATTATATGTGGCATAAGGGCAACACTTTCTCTAGGAGGTAAATAAGAAGTTTCTTTCTTCTTTTTTTTAATCCCAATGTTGAATTTAGGGATCATGGTAAAATTTCCAAAACAATTTCAACAAGCAGCTTCCTTAAGAAATGGTGAAGAGGGTATATTTGACTCCATTCTGTCAATGCTGGGTGTGTGTGTGTGTGTGTGTGTGCGCGCACGCACGCATTATGTGCACATGATCCTCTTAGTAATTAAAGCAATAACAAAAATATCTCTTTTGTCAAAGAATCATCTAGTTCTCTGAGTATTGACCTAAAATAGCTTAAATATTTCACCTATAGCAGAGCAGTGGTTTACAACACAATCCAAATTTATTTGTCCTTGGAGAAAAAGAAAATTCATTGTTTAAATGCAATGATGGATTTATCTATTATAGGTTGCTTTCAGTTTTGTAGAAAATGCTCAGAAGAGTAAACAGAGCTGCTCTCATATTTCCAAACAGTGCACTAGGTATGCAAGACTTTTAATATTAAAACATGCTCTAAGCTTTTCCAAGTTGACTTAGGAGCTGATTTTAATCTGTGTAATACAGTATTCCCGTTAATAATAACGTATAATTAAGACATCCGTTAAAAATCCATAACGTTAATTTAATGGAGAAAATCTAATACAGTTCTATTGGAATTTTTACGTTAAATTAACTTTAACGGGCTTTTAATGGATGTCTTAATTAGATCTCATTATTAACGGGAATATTCCACAAATTAAAATGGGACCCTCAAAGTTTTAATGAAAAAAGTTGCGGGAACACATTTAAAACGGACATCCTATTTCATGCTTTCTGTTGTTTCTAAGCCTAAACTGCATGTCAGAGCCCATAAACAACAGGTCTGGCAGAACAAAAGGACCAGGAAAAGCCCCTGTTGAACTCTCCACCCTGCAATGATCTCATCGTTTTGCTTGCTTTTCAGATTGGACAGTTCACCAGCTTCCCCAACTCCCCCAGTTTTCAGCTCCCCAAAGACAGTGGTGCATGCTGAAAAGGATTTAAAAGAAAAGATAAAAAGTCGAGATCACAATGACAATAGAGATGCCTGCCACTGCACAGGGGGAAAGCAAGTCTTTGGCAGAAACACGGTTAAATCTAACCATGTGGACAACTTTCACAGAAGATGAACATTGTTCGGAGGCTTTCTTGGCTCAAACTCCGGTTTAACTTAATAATTCTTCCACTTTGCAGTGATGAATGGCTCCCCAGGGCAGGGCCAGGCCTGGGCAATCCAGGTGCAACCGTAATGGTTACACTGAACAGAAACATTTCCTTTAGACAAACGTTCCCAGAGGGGTTATAAATAGGAAATGGACGTTACCATGAAAAGCTGGCTTCCAAGCCTCTGCATCTAGTGCAACCCCCTTGGACATTCAACTATGAACACTTTGCACTTTCCTCCCCCCCCAACCCCCTTTTTCTGTCAAGTGTTACAAACTGACAAAATGAGTACATCCGAGTGTTCTCAGTCACTCCTGTTCTTCAGTGGGCACTTTGTTTTCGGGTGACAGTGAGGAGGGGACCGTGGAGTCGTGACACCCTCGTTGCAGTTTATCAATGGAAATCTAATATCATCCATAAGCAGAGAAGTGGAAATCAATACTTCATTACCAAATTGTTAGTGGAGATGAAGAGAAATGGCAGGAGTGTTGGGTGGTTGTGGGTTGTTTTTTTTTTTTTAAATGTTTGCAGTCTTCTCCCAGCAGGGTGTCAAGAGTTCAATGGCAGAGCAGGGAGATGAGACGGCTGTGCAGAGGCTCCAGGCTGTTAAGTTGAAACTAAGGCATTTGTCCTGTAACGGGAATCAGAACAACAAAAAAAAAGAATCATTATTTTCCGAGGCGATTATTAGCCAGGTGATTCTTTCTCCAGAATACTCAAATTGCTTATCCACACCAAATCACTTGCATCAATGTTCCAAGTACAGTCATGGTAGATTAAGTCTAGTCTGGGGTCTGAAGCAGGGAACTCTGGTGGCCTACTTGGCAAGAAATTACACTGCAATCCCAAAGGTTCGAGGCCACTGGCTGCTCCCAGGAAGGAAAACGGGCAATTTCCTCCCTTGTGATTAACCGCCTCTGAAAAACTGCCTGAGCGTCAGTTATGGGTTGGTTCTGACTCTGTGGTACTCAATAACAACAGGGTCTGATAATAAGGGGTACCATGGCAAAATTTGGTTAACCAAAAGGTCAGGGATCCCTCCAGAGATCTGCTTCCATAAGAATTCCAGGCTAGAAACCACTATGGGCCAGCTCTGCTCTGTCACTATGAGTTGAAAGAAGAGTTGAGGACACTTAACAACCACAACAAGGTCTGACACAACCATGTAATGGGACTTATAAAGGAGGAGCTAACTTAAAAACAACAAAGCCTAAAATTTTATCTACATCTCTGTCTATCCATCCATCTTCCATATAGGGAGCTCTGGTGTCCTAGTGATAAGAGGTGCTGGAATCACAAAGGCACTTGGTTCGATTCCAACAGTTGCTCCATCAGAGAAGGATGGGCAATCACCTCCTACGTGGTTAACAGCCTCCAAAAACCCGCTGTAGGGTCAGCTACGGGTCAGTTCCGATTCAACGGTACACAACATCATCTTCAATAGAAAGAATTTTAGAAAAGGAAAAAACCAAATTCAGGTATGAAGCAGTTTCATTTCATGGCCTCTTTACCCAACGATAGCTCCCATTTGTTTTTTTTTGTTTGTTTTGTTTTTGTTTTTAATTATTATTTTTGTGTGAGTGTACCGTCAAATCAGATCTGACTGGTACAGGAGGAGATTGACCCTCCTTCCCCGGCAGAGCATCTGGTGGATTTGAACCGTGTGCCTCTGCGATTGTAGTTGCAGCTCCTTACCACTAGGCCACCAGAGCTCCCCTGACAGCTCCCATTTGGATTTTGCTGTATTTCTTTTTACTCATTTCTTTTCTCATGGTTTTTTTTTTAAGGTTTACATAATCATAAGACAGCTCTGGTGATATAGTCCATAGGAGATTGCACTGTTAACTCAAAGGTTGAGCCTCTCTGGTAGTTTAAACACACCAGGGACTCAGACAAGATGAGCAATCTCCTCCCTAAGTTCTAGCCTCAGAAACCCAATGGAAAGTCAGCCAAGAGTCAATTATGACTTGGTGGCAATGTGTCTGAGTCTTACTATTTTTTAAAAGTGTCTGCATTGTATGTTATTATCAGTGTGTCATTATTATTATTTTTAACCAGAAAACTTTGCTGTAAATAGCTGCATAAGTTCTACCACCTAATCTATCAGTTTTTACTAAGCCATTCTCTTAATGTTAGACATTGAGTTTTCTTCAATCTTGTTCCATCATAAATAGCATCGTCATGAACATCATTTAAAGCTTTGCAGTATCTTGGAAAATTTTCCTACGATTGAATTCCCAAGGGTGGCCCTAAATCAAAAGACATGAACAGCTTTATCCATCAACGTCTTCAACCTCCCTCAGATTTGAACAATATTCAGACATTTCTGCTTAAGTTTCTCTTAGGGCACAGTTTGTTCTAGGAAGTAGAGCAAAAGAACAGAAAAAAAACCTCATCATTTATTATATTCTAGTCCTGTTTTAGTTTTCTAATGCTTCTGTAACGGAAATATCCTAAGTGGAGGGCTTTAACTAACAGAAATTCATACTCTCTCAGTTTACTACGCTAGAGGTCAGAAGCAGGGTGCCTTTTCTGTGGATTCTGGAAGAGCGGCCTTGTTCCTTTGACCTTCTCTGCTTCTTTTGACTTGCTTGCTAATCTCTCTTATATCTCCAAAGACATGGATTAAAAATAAACTCTACTCTTACCTTGTCTTTCTAGCCTAACAAAGTCACCCTGTTCCCCAATGGCATTATAGAGAGGCTAGCACTGACAACACACATTTTGCGGGAGATAAAATCCAATCCACAATAAGTCTCTTTTCTGTAAATTTACAACACACATTGGCATACTAACAGCTCTGAGCGGTCCTGCCATTAAAATAAAACTGAACACCGTCCTTCCTGACACAAAAGTGAAAAACAAAATCAAAACTCACATTGTTGAGTCAAATCTAACAAACTTTCGTATTTCAGAGCAGAACTGCTCCACTGGGTACTCAATGACTGTGAAGAGTATTTTGGAAGTAGTTCACCAAGACCTTTTTCCTGTGGTATCTGTGGGCGGCGGGAATCTCCAATCTTTTGGTTAATTGTTGAGTGCTTAATCATTTGCAGCTCTCAAGCACTCTTCAACTCAGCTGAGCCTCGTTTTATTTAACCCTGTGCCTCACAAATTTATGAGATAACTCTCTTCTTCTCCTCCCCCAAACACACAAATACATGGTGTGGGTGATTTCTGGAAAACACCTGGAAGGCAGAATCTAGCTTGGAAACCAATGATGCGTTTCTAAGATCTTGTCATCCTCTCCCCACTGAGTCATTACGGAACTTCTGGGATCCTGAGGCCAGGTTTTCGGCTTTTTTTTTTAGGAGAGTGGAAAGGCTCAGCAGGAAAGGATTGTTTTGTAATTGCAATCCAACACGTTCTGAAGTGGTTTTGGTGATGTTGGCTCTGTGGGTGTTGTGTTGGCTACCCACTACATCGATGGCTATCTTCATGTCAGCTTCACAGTGAGGTGCAGGGGTAAGTGTTCATATGGCCATTCCCCACCCTGGGAAGGCGAGCCGCAGAGGTGCTACAAGTCATGTGGTCCACTGGAACCTGGCTGGTGAGTAGAAGAAAGGTTACCTTCAGGCAAGTTTTCCTGACTTAGAAGTGATTCTGATATGGCCCGTGATGCGTACACGATAATGTCCTAAAGTGTCAAATGCTAATGTTATAATTTAAGGACCTTTCTCTCAAAATACCCATCTGAAGACTGTTATTGTGTCCCAACGAGTCAGAACCGACTCATAGCTGATGCTTTTATCAGGTTTTCAGAGGCTATAAATCTCCTTGGAGGAGACTGCCTTCTGCAGAGCAGCTGTTGTATTTGAACCACTTGCCTTTGGGGTTGCCGTGCAGCTTCTTACCACTAGGCCAGCAGACCTCCTTATTGTTTTAAAATTTCAGATTCGAGTGGTTTGAGTATTTAAAATTTTTTTGGCTTTGTGGCTATTTCCATCTGAGGAGTCTCCTTGTTTCTCACTTTGATTGATGGAAGTAGTAGATTTTTCTGGAAAATCTATCTGTGTTTCTGTTCTAGGAGAAGAATAATATAAAGAAGACCTGAATATACAGACAATATACTAATACTCTTTCTTTTATTATATCCTATCTTAAAAGAAGAAAAATACAACACACACACACACACCCCTGCCACCCCGCTGACATTTAATGAAAACAAAAACACTCTACCATTAAGTCAAGTCTCAAAGTAAGCCTCTACTGGGTTCCCAAGGGAGTGAGTTGCCAGTACAAAGGCAGCTGGTTCGAATCCATCAGTGGTTCCGAGGGAGAAAGATGGACAATCTCTTCCCCTGTGATTTGTCACGTTTGAAAAGCCAGTGGAGGTTCAGCTATGAGTTGGCTCTGATTCAACAGCCATGAACAGCATGAGAACAACACTGAGTTTCTGAGGTTGTATATCTTTATGAGAGGAGATTGCCCGTGTTTCTTCTATAGTTGTTGTTGTGTATCGAATCATAACTGACCCATAGCAGACCCTCTGGCGGGTTTTGAGAGACAGTTAATTGCACTGGAGGAGATTGCCTGTCCTTCTCCCGTGGAGCAGCTGGTGGCCTTGAACTGCATGTCTTCAGGATTGCAGCCCAGCTTCTTGTCATTAGGTCACCCGAGCTCCCTTCTTTTGTAGAGCCGGATTTGAACCACTAACTTTTCAATTAGCAGCCTGACACATTAGACATTATACTACCAGGACTTCTTAGGTTTAACAAAGAGACTTGATAAAAAGAAGAAAACTAGAAAATGTAAGGAGGAAGAATAAAAATACCTGATGTCCTTATTTCTTACATTTCAAAAGAAATTATTTATAATGGAGTAAGAAAAAAAGAGAATGACAATAAAAAGACCACGCAAACACTGTTGGTTGCCTTTCAAATGGTAGTTGAGACTAAGTTTTGGTTTTTTTCCCTGCAAGGGTATTTCTTTTCTCTAGTATGTTGAGCTACTACTATAAAAATAAAACAGAAATAAATAAAATTTTAATTACATATCTAAAAAGTCATTGGCGGTGTTCATTAAGTAGAGTTTGTGAGAGTGAGCCAGGCGAAAAGATGCAATTATTTTTGTATTAATTACAGAGCCACCAACAGATGCATAGAATTATATATGCCTTAATTTGGTCATGCTAGAATTTTTAATCTCTGCGGCAAATCATTTTGCTCGGCTCTTTCTTTCTCTTGGCCCTTGCTCAGATCTGCCTGCCCTCCCTCTCTCCACTGCTCTCCGAGGGCACTGTTGTCCTTAGGCGGTGTCCTGCAATGACTGGCAGGATGGGGCCAGCAGTGGTACCTCGTGGGGGGCCCTGGAGATGTCAGGTGTCTCCCATTGTGTGGGGCACCTTCACCACGGGAAGCCGTGGCCCCATCCCGCATCATTTCTGAAAGCTCCGAAGGTGTGGCTTGGCAACCTTGGCACTACTGATATTATACACTGGTGGGGCCACTGTATGCATTATAAGACGTTTAGCAGAACCTCTGACTTCTCACTAGATGCCGGTAGCACCTTCCCCTAGCCTCAGTCCAGAGATGTGACAAACCAAAACATCTCCAGACAGTGTCCGGTGTTCCTATTACCTCAAAGCCACATTTCTGCCAACTGCCACTGGATAAACTGATCTGGGAGACAGAAGTTGGCATGGAAAAGCAGGAGTTTTATTACATACCAGTAATAGGAGACAGGGAGTTCTGGTGGCTTGTTGTTGTTGTTGATTGCCTTCGAGTTGAGCACAACTCACAGCGACCCTCTGAACAAAAGGCTTGAAGCCCCTCTACAACTACCGATATTTATCAAAGTTCATAGATTTTCCAGAGGCATGTTGTTTAAGAAGTGGACACAACAGCAATAGGAGACAGGGAGCTCTGGTGGCTCAGGGGTAAGGAAGTGTGCTGCCAACCCAAAGGTACACAGTTCAAATCCACCAGCTGGCTGCTCTGTGGAAGAAAGATGAGCAGTCAACTCCCGTAGGATTTACTGTCTATGAAAACCCACTGGAGGGCCAGCCACAGATTGGTTCTGATTTGAGGGTGCATAACAACAAAAGCAATAGGAGACAAGGCATCAGAGTTTTTAGATCTGTGTCAGGGCTTGTGGGGCTTATGCAGGGAGGGGCAAGACTGTAGAGTGGGAGAAGCGTTAGGGTTTTCTTGGTGCAGGTGTTCTGGCCAGTGGTCAGGTCCCACACTAGCTGGTCTGGTCTTATCATCATTCCTGAGACAGTCGGCACACGTCACGTGCTGTGGCATAAGGGGTGTGACTCGCAGCCACGGAGGACAGGAACAGATGGGAAAGGGTGACAGAAGAGTTCAAGAATTCTGCTAGATGAAAAGAAAGTCCATTTCCCCCCTTTTAAGATATTGTTGTTGCGTGCCGTTGAGTTGCCTTTGACTCATAGCAACCCTATATACAACAGCCCTAAACCCTGCTCTATCCTTTGCCAATCTCACTGTCTCCTACACACCAACTCAGATTACCCCAGTCACTGAATCAATCCACCTCATAGAGGGTCTTCCTCTCCTGCACTGTACCTCCACCCTCCCAAGCTTGATGTCCTTCTCCAAGGATCTGTCCCTCCTTACAACATGCCCAAACTATGTCAGACAAAGCTTCAGAATCCTTGCCTCCAAGGAGCAGTCTGATTTCACCCTCTCTAGGATGAATCTGTTTGTTTTCTTAGCAGTCCATGGTCTATTCAATACTCTTCTCCAGCACCACAGCTCAAAGTTATCAATTCTCCTTCTATCCTCCCTAGTCATTGTCTAGCTCTCTGATACATAGCAAGTGATTGTAAAGACCATGGCCTGTATTAGGTGCACCTTAGTCTCCAGAGTGATATCAGTGCTCTTCAGTACTTTGGAGAGGTCCCTAACATCAGACTTTCCCCATTGCCTTTGAAAGATATTATATTAGAAAATATGTTCTCCTTACATCAGCACAGGCCTGGGGCGCTCTGGTGGCATCGTTCACAGGGAGCTGCATTGATAAACCCAAGGTGGTGTTTCTCTGGCAGTTCAGACCCACCAGTAGTTCCTCGGGAGAAAGATGGGCAATGTTCTCTTGTGTGATTTGTTGTTGTTGGGTACCATCAAGTCGGAACTGAGTCATAGCTGATCTTTCAGTGGGTTTTCAGAGGTAGTAAATCACACAGGAAGAGGTTGCTCGTCTTTCTCCCATGAAGCTCCTGGTGGATCCAAACCACCGACCTTCTGGTTAGTAGCACAAGACACTATGCACTATGCCATAGTCAGTAAACATTTATTGAGAGGATGAAGCTCGAATGGCCAAACCCGAAAGTCTCCACCTTCCAAGGGTGCAGTGTTTACAAGTGTTCATTCCTAAGGTCTTCCTTGGTTTCAGCAAGCAAGATTGTTTCATGTGCATACTGCATTCCTCCAATCCTGATGCCACATTCTACCTCATGAAGTCCAGCCTCCCGAATAATCTAGTCCACATATACATTGAAAAAGCATGGAGATAGGATGCATCCCTGACGCATGATTTTGAACCAGGCAGTGTTTCCTTGTTCTGTTCATAACTGCTTCCTGAAGTCATTATTAATGAATCCTGAGCTATTAATTTGGTGATGTAATTCCTAAGTTGTTATTACACAGTAATACTGTGTATTACACAGTACTTAAAAACAACTGAGAACTCACAAACACTATGTAACTTAGATGCATCTAGAGAACTTTAAGTAAGTCAGTTACAAAAGAACAAACAAACAAACAAAAACACACCAGTTAAGGCATTGGCATTGTACGGTTAGAATATCTAACTCCTGGTTTGTTGTTGTTGTGTGCTGTCAAATTAGAACCTACTCATAGTACTCTCAATCTCCACACTGCTGGTACCAAGGGTGTGGACTGTGGCTCCACACAAGATAAAATCATTGGTGAGTCCAATCTTTTTTCCATCTATCGTGATGTTGTCTTTTGACCCAGTGGCGAGGATTTTCGTTTTCTTAATGTTGCAATGTAATCACATGGCAGGTTTTCAGAGGCCATTAATCACACAAGAGGAGATGGTCCGTTCTTTTCCTGTGGAGCAGATGGGATTCAAGTGTGCCTTACGTAGGGTGTTGTTTATAGACAACTCGGTTGAAAACAACAAAAAAGAAAGTGAAATATTAATCCTAACAATATATATTAAAACAATAATTTTTAAATTTTTATTTTACTTACGGCCTAAAGGAAAGAACCTCTGCTACAATCCTGAATAAAACCATAATTTTTGAAGTTGACAATGAGGAGAAGGCCAAGTGGAAACAGAGCCCACACAGCTCTCAGCCACATAATCCCAGGAGAAAGTGGCAGTTACTTTTTTTTCAAATTGATTTTACAATTTGAAAATCCAAATTGGCTTACCTACATTACTGAATTTTACCATTACTGCCTCACCTAATTTTCCCTAAGAGAAATCTCTGTGTGCAGAAACCCTTAAACTTTGGTAGGCCAATTTCAGTTCCTACAAGGAGTACAATAATTGCTAAAGTGTACTGAATAATTTTTATACGCCAGGCGCAGCTTCTTGAAAGTTAAGGGAACCATATTACAAAACCTGTAAAAACTGGAAACTCATCAGAAGCGAAAAACCCAAGTATTCTCTGTTCATGCGGCGGGATAGAAAAGGGATAAAACAGAATTGGCCCAAAGGTAGAAAACCATGGAGACCCAGAAAAATGAGAAAAGTCTGTTAAGTCCCAGCTCTCTTAGGTCTCATTGTATTTTAGAATCTTGTTTGGTATAATTTTGCTTTTTTTCCCTTGGTTTCTGTGTTCCATGCACTTTCCCCATAAAAGGAAACAGAGATGGAAAGTAGTTCTTGGAAAAAGAAGTCACAAAGTAATCCATATGGACAAGAGTGGCTGGGTTTCTGAAGGATAGAGTGACTGAAATCTTCTTCGTCTCCATATCAAACCTTGTAAAAGTCAACCAAAAACTGTAGAAGTTGCATGTCAGTGACATCTGGGTTCAGCCTGTGGCTTTTGGGCTCACGGCATCTGCATTAGTTTTGTTGATTGCCACAACTTCCTGACAGCGAGTGACCTTTCACCAGGTTGCTGGGACTGGACATTTGTATGGGAGGGTACTGCCCGTCCTCCTCCCTCTGAGGGCTGGTGGATTAGAACTTCGGGTTCAGCAGCCAAGGACTGGTCTGTTTTGACTACGTACCCCAAGTTTCATCATCCTTTCTACTAAGGAGCAGCGTGGTCACGCTTCCTCCAAGACACACCTGTTACAGTGGAAAAGAAACGAAACCAGAGAAACCTAGGTTTAAGATTGTAGAAGGTCAAGGACTGCAGCCTTCAATATGGATTACATCTCAACATTAAGAAAACAAAAATCCTTACCACTGGGTCAAAAGACAACATCACAATAGACGGAGAAAAGATTGGAATTGCCAATGATTTCATCTTGCCTGGATCCACAGTCAACACTCTTGGTATCAGCAGTCGGGAGATGGAGAGACGTGGAGCCTTGGGAATGTCTGCTGTCAGGGACCTCTCCAAAGTCCTAATGTCAGTTTAAAGACTACAATGCACTTGATTCAAGCTACAGTCTTTTCAGTCATCTGCTTTGCATCTGAAAGCTGGGTAATGAATAAGGATGACAAGAGAAGGAAGAATTGATGCCTTTGAATTGTGGTCTTGGAGAAGAGTGCTGAATACCTCATGGACTGCCAAAAGCATAAACAGATATGTCTTAGAGAAAGGACAACAAGATCACTCCTTGGAGATGAAGATGGTGAGGCTTAGTTTCACATATTTTGGACATGTTGTTAGGAGAGTCTATTCCTTGGAAAAGGACATCATGCTTGAAAAGGTGGGGAGTCAGTGAAGGAAAGGAAGACCCTCAATGAGAGGGATTGACACAGTGACTGCAGCAATGGGCTCAAATGTGTCAAAGAGGATGGTGCAGGATGCTACAGAGTTTAGATCTGTTGTTCATAGGGTCACTATGAGTCATTCTTGACTCAATGACACTAAACAGCAACAATTTTAAGACTTAACACCACGATGCTTGGAGAGGGGATTGAGGTTATAAACAATTACAGCTTGCTTGGCTCCACAATCAACACTCTTGACACCAACAGTCAGGAAATCAAAAGACAAATTGCCTTAGGTAAATCTGCTGCCAGGGACCTTTCCAGAGTACAAAGAACCAACGATATCAGTGTAGAGACTAAGGTGCACCTGATCTAGGCCATGCTTTTCACAATGATCACTACATATCAGAGAGCTGGACAATGACCAAGGATGACAGAAGAAGAAGAAATAATGGCTTTGAATTGTGATGCTGGAGAAGAGTCTTGAATATACCATGAACCATCAGGAAAAGAATTAAGTCTGTCTTGGAAAAGGTGAAACCAAGTTTCTCTTTGGAGGCAATTGGGCACGTGGCTAGGAGGGACCTGTCGTTGAAGAAGGACATCATACCTGGAAGAGTGGAGGGACAGTGCAGGAGAGGAAAATCTTGATGTGATGGATTGATATAGTAACCGGGACAATGGGAACAGGTGGACTGGAGTCAGTGAAACTGGCTCAGGACAGGTCAGGCTTCAGAGCTGTTGTCCATAGGGTAGTTATGAGTCACAAGCAACTTGACAGCACGTAACAACAACAACAAGATATCTTGGTTACTGAAACCTGACCCAACCACTGCCACAGAGCTGACTTGAGTCCATTAGGTTTCCAAGGCTGTAAATCTTTATGGGGAAAAATGGCCGTCTTTCCCTCATGCAACAGCTGGTGGACTTGATCCATCAAACTTTCAGTTCTCAGCCCACCAAGCAATCTACTGTCCCACTATGATTCCTAATATAGCTAGCAAGTGGCAGTATTTAAATGGTAATATGTGTTTTCTTGATTTCAGAGCCTTTACTTATAAGCACTAAATCACTTCTGCAGTGAGCTGTGTACTGACGAGAAAGAAGAGAAATTCTTTGTTAACTGGATGCTTGATGAGACCCTTGAAAAAGAAGGCGACAAGACTATCATCGATCTTAATAGTTTTCCCCTTGGGGAATGTAAATGCAGATAGCATGAAGGTCATCATTGACACGCTGGGAAATCAGAGCTTTTGAACTTCTGCTTTGAAGTGCCACGTCTAAGAACTCAACCATGTGCCTTAAATATATGATGTCTGCTTCGTGACACAAGCCAGACAGAGCCGGTGGCTTGAAACAGGGAAGAGCTAAAGCATTCCTGCATCCTTTCCATCAGTGAAGGGACACAATTCTTCTGGGCTAACAGACTCCCTGTCTAACCTACCTGGAGTGTTTACTAGAGTGAGTGAGTTAGAAACAATTTTTCAAATATTGTCGTTAGGAATCATCGAGTCCATTCCAACTTATGTTGTTGTTGCTGTTGTGTACTATTGGGTGGGAACCAACCCACAGCTGACCCTCCAGCAGGTTTTCAGAGACAGGTAATTGAACGGGAGAAGAGTGCTCCTTTTCCTGCCTTAGAGAAGCTGGTGGATTCAAACCACATGCCTTCAGGATTGCAGTGCAGCCTCTTACCACTAGGCCACCATAGTGACGCTGTGTGTAGCACATCTCACTCCTGGACTAACTTTACAATCGCTGCTGTGTTGGGTGCATTGTTGTACCCACTGTGACAATCCATCTCACGGGGGGTCTTTACTTTTCCAAGAATTCACTTAACAACAAGACTTTACCCAGCATGACGTCCTTCTCCAGGGCCTGGCCCCTCCAGGTAACCAGCCTAAAGTATGCGAGACAAAGTCTCACCATCTTGACTTGTAAGGAGTGTTGTGGTTGTATTTCTTCCATGACATCTTGGTTTTTCCTTCCGGAAGTTCATGGTATACTCCCTCTTCTTTTTCTCACCTTAATTCAAAGACACCAATTCTCCTTCAGCCTCCTTTGTTCATCGTCCAACTTTCACATACATACATATGAGGTGATTGAAAAGACCATGGCCTGGGCCAGGCAAACTTGAGTTCCCAGAGCAACACCATTGTTCTTTACCCCTTCAGAGAGGTCCTTTTGCAGCAGACATGCCCAATGCAATATGGCCTTTAACTTCGTGACTGCTGCTTCCATGGGTTTTGATTTAAAACAAGTTCCGTTTTCGTCTACTTTATAGGCAATCGTCAACATGTCTAAAATGGTTTAAAATCTCTTTGCCAGTGTGTGCAAAGTGGCTGTTGAAGGAAACCCGCTGAAACAAGATGACATCTTGGGGCCGAATAACAACAACACGGATTGTCAGGCCAGAAAAGGTAGGCCTCCCGAGAGTGGGGACGAAGCTGTCACCGGGTGACACAGCGTCCTTACTGGGCCGTCAGCTTGGAAGATTTTAATGGCAGCAGAAAATCTCATGCTCAGTTTCAGGCTGCCCAAGTAGTTAAGAAACAGAAAGAAAAGAAATGGCATGAGGGTTTGCTCTATGAGAAGCCCTTGACAACTAATGATGGGATTATGGAGTCTTAACTGTTGTACCGTTATACCTAATTATAACCAAAGATCCGTCAATCTAAATAAAAATGATAAGGCTGGGAAGAGGCAGTCTCTCCTCCCCCTCCCTCTTGCCCAACCAGCTTTTTAGCACAAATCTCATCTCAGTATGATGCTTTGACAGAGCTTGGATTGAATAATTATCAAAAAGAGATGGAGCCCAGTGATAAGTAAAACACCTTTTTTCTCCTCCTGAGAGGAGTAGCTTGCTTGCTTCTTTCTACAAAGAATGGTTCCATTTCTAAATATTCAGTCCTGCCATGGATTTCCTCTAGTCTTTAATAAACAAAACCCAAACCCCCAAGCATGCTGCCTTAAAGAGATTCTGGTCCGTGTTGGCTCTGTAGAAGTGGCCCAGAGGGTTTTCAAACTTGTAAATCTTTATTGAAACAGACTTCAACATTGTTCTCCACTGGATCAGCTGACGGATTCCAACCACTGACCCTTCAGTTGACAGCTGATTGCTTAGTTGCTATTTTGCTAACGATTTCTGCCGGCCCTAAGTAGCAAGAAAGATTATGTTTAGTCTTAAGTCCAAGCACACTTTTTCCTTATGGCGAGGACCAACCTTGGGACGGAGACTGTTTCCAGCTTTGCTTTTTGCTGCCAGGAAGCTCAGCGTCAGGTTGGTTGGAACCGCATGGACTCTTAGGGGTGCAGTGTGCTTTCCTTGACTTCTCTTCATAGTCTTTCTCCACTTTCCTTTCACTTGTAGGTGAATAATTTAGCTTTGTCATTCATTAATTACTTAATATTGGGAAAAATGATCTAACGTTTCTGATCTGAATACCCAAACCAGCCAAATCTGCTGCTGTTGAGTCAAGCCCAACCCAGAGACCCTCCATTGGGTCTCGAAGGCTGTGTCTCGTTCAGAGAGTCTGGTGGATTCAGACTGCTGGCCTCCTAGCGAACAACCTTGTAAGTTCCCCTATTTGTAAAATTCAGGACAATTGTAACACCTCCCAAAATTAATGTCTGAGACACAATAAGTGCTCACTGAAATCTCCATGTTCTTTCAATGACTTTAATTTCTTTGCTGACTTTTGTTCTATTGTATACAGTACGTGCTTTCAAAATGCCATGGCATGAGATACAGAAAAAAACTTAAAAATACATATATAAGATTCTGCTTATGTGTTAGAAATTATTAATCATCAAATCTAGGACAATGGATTATGCTTTCTTCAGGAATTTTTTTAACTAAGTAGAAGAGAGGCTTTTTAGCTCATGCATTAAACAAATGTTGAAAAGAAATCAATTGTCAATTCAGATGGGAAGGCTCGAAAACTTCTCCCCTCTTACTTTTTTTTTAAAGGATAAAATAGCATTTCAAAACATTTGATGTGGATATTAAGAAGAAAGCAGAAAGCAATCAGAATATCTCCCATTTTATTAAGTGCTCATTATAAGCTCTGGGCTTTGCAATAACACCTGACAGTCGAGCTTATTAGTCTTATTTATTGAGGCAGATTGGCATTGGTTACAAAAACTTGATCAAGGTTAGATAGTTAGCATGTAGTGGAGCCATTTTGGACCGTGGTCTGCCTGCCTTCAACGCCCATTTTTTTCAGCCAGGATTTACCGCTGTCAGTGGTACTAACTAGAATCTTCTAAAGGCACCCTGCTCCGGAAAGCCACATAATGAAAAATGATAAGGACTGAAAATCTGTCCAGCTGTTGTCATCCTCCCGAAAGATAAATTAAAAGGGTGGCAAAGATCAGGCCGCCGTCCTGACAATGCAAAGGGAAGTTGTCCCTGGTGGTTTCCATGTTAATTATAATTTCATCTTCAGCAATTATATATTTAACATTTGACAGTTCTCATCTATGCAGCTTTTGGGGCACGGCCACAGAGACGAGAAAGTAATGTCTCTGCACCCCGTTTTCACAGAGCCACGTCCGTGTGTATGAAAAGGGGCACTTATATTGTTTGAAAGCGGTCCAGATGCTGGCAAACACCGTCATAAACAACCCGGACAGTTTAAAGTCCAAGCCGGCCACTGGCATAACTCACAGCAGGCCTCATCGTGTCTCTCAGTGGAGTGCAGAGCCCAAAGTTATTTATGACAATGAACTTATAGCCAAGCGAGAATGAGTGCGTGGTCACAGCTAAGGGGACTGTACTGACTCCCTATAATGTGAATCGGTTGCGATTATGAATGGCATGCCCCCGAAGCCCAGGAAATAAGGAGACAGGGAGGTTCTTTTGTTTTCTGTTTTGACCACTGCGTTTATGTATCGAAGCCCTCAGCCGCCCTGTTTGTGTTCATGTCTGTGCTGGAAAGGAGGACTTAGAGGGTCGGACCCTTTCTTCCGATAATTCAGGCAAATCTCCCCCCCTTTTCATAGAGGAAGCTCTTTATCTGATAGAATTTGAACTATAGTTTCTATTTGTTAATGACAAACTCAAACCTTGTGAGCCTGTTGGTGCAATGGTTAGAAAGTTTCATGTGATAACAGAAGGTTTGGACCCATCAGATGTGGCAGTTGGCTTCCTGGAAGGCTCCAGTGTTGGATACCCCTGGAACAATCTTCCTGGGCCCTATACTGTCACCCTGAGATGGAACAGACTCCTTAGCAATGGGTTTGTGGTTTTTTTTCTTTTTTGTCACTTAAGACTGACAGTTCAAACTCACAGAGGTGCCTTGGAAGAAAGGTCTGGTGATCAGTTTCAGCCTTGAAAACTCTGTGGAATTATTCTACTGTGTGTATGTTGGGTCATTATAAATTGAAATCAACTCAGTAACAGCTGGCAGCTTTCTCCTGACCCCAAGTTTAGCATTTTACCTGTTCTTTCTGATTAAGGACTTAAGACATAGGAGAAAACAATGACTCAGAAATGTTAAAGAAACAGACCAGGTTCACAGGTAACAAGTGGCGCTTGACCAGGTCTTATGCCTCTCACCCTGGCCCTCCTCCTAGCTCTAACCCTGTGGGAACCACCTGGGGACCCTGAGCCCTTCCCAGCCCCACCCTGGACAGCCTACTTTCTCTTGGCTGGGTCCCAGCCTGGGCTTTTGTCATTATTTCTGGGTGCTGGACAGTTAGCCCTGACTCACAGTGACTCCCGGCACAACACTGAATATTTACAAAGTTCCCCAGGTGATTCTAATGTGCTCCCAAGATTGAGCCTTGGTGTTCAATAGATGACTGACTGATGGATGGGTTGCTTGATTTTCTCTGCCATTTAATCAATTATCTCCTTCAGGAGAGAAGGAACACGTGTAATGTGCACACTTTTACGACAACAGCTTTGGCTTTCTTCCCTTCTTCTCGCCCTCTCTGTCTCTCACCACCTCCAAGTTAGCAATCCTGTGGAGATTAAACGCCTTCACAAAACACAAATATATATATACACACTCACACCCCCACCAGCATGATTGTTTGTAAAGGCGGAGAATCTTTTTTATGAGTCCCAGTCTGAATGGTCTACTTAAGCATAAAGTAACAAAATCCACACCTCCCGTTCTCCAGCAAAGGAAAATTTGTGCTTGACCTTTGAGTTCCCGGAGTTTATTTGTACTTTGGTGCCAGTAACAGCTATGGTCATCTTCTGAGGATTTTAAGATCCTAAGTGAAGGAAGGTGCTCCGTGGAGGCAAAAATGACAAGGCTTCTCAGAGGTATGCAGTTCGAATCCACCAGATGCTTTGCTGGAGAAGGAGGGGCAATCTCCTCCTGTACCAGTCAGATCCGATTTGACGGTACACACACACAAAATAAAATAAAATTTAAAAAAAGACAAGGCTTCCTTTCACATACTTTGAGCATGTAATTAGGAGGGTCCTTGGAAAGTGACATCAAGCTCAGTGAAAGAAAGGAAGCCCCTTAATGAGGTGGATTGACACAGTGACTGTGACAGTGGGCTCAAGTGTGTCAGAGATGATGATGATGGCCCACGATAGGACGGGGCTCAGCTCTATGATTCATAGGGTTGATATGCGCTGTACTTGACTTCACAGCCCCTAACAACAACAGCAGCAGCAGTGAAGGCATTTCTGCGGTACAGTCCATGTTGAGCTATTGTCTAAGATGTGTGGATCCCTGGAGACAGTCTCTCCCACCCAAATTGGAATGGCAGTGATTTATCGTAATACGTTGGCGTTGAATCAGAACTGACTCCCAGCTGACCCTCCGCAGGGATTTGGAGGCTGTAAACAGCAGGAGAGGAGACCACCTATCTTTCTCCCTTGAAACCTCTGATACACTCACTGGAACAAGAGTACGACTGGTTAACAGCACAACTCCCTTCCCCTTCACACCGTGCCACCAGAGCGCGCCCCCCCCCCATTAGGATTACAGCCTCAGAAACCGAATGGGGTCCCTGAGTCAGAAGCAACTTGGTAGCTGTGGGCTTGGCTTTTCTGGGAAGTGGTGTGAAGGAGTCCTGGTCGTTGCTACAGGGAGGGGCTGTAACTGGAACGCACCAGCTCTCCGTGGGAATAAGGCCAGGTCGCCTTCTTCTGGGAAGAGATCGCTCTGGAAACCCCATAGGGGAGGGTTTCCACTCGGTTCCATCAAGTTGCTGTGAGTTGGAATGAACTTGACTGCAATGGGTTCGGTTGGGTTTGGATGATGGGAAAGGTTTTGTGATTGGTTGTTAACTAGAGGCTTCTCAGAAGAAAGCCTGGGGGACCAACGTCTGGAACAAGCCCACCAGTGGAGACCCTAAGGAGCAGAGTTCTCTTCTGACACATTTGGGGTTGCCGTCAGTTTGAAATGAGAATCTAGTGTGAGGTGAGGCAGGCTTGGGGGCATGGGTAGGAGTTGTTGGCATGTGCCATTGAGTCAGGACCCTCCAATGGGTTTTCTGAGGCTGCAAATCGTAGGTGAAGAGATTGTTCATTGTTCTCCCTTGGAGCAGCAGGTGAGTTCGAACTGCCTACCTTTCTGCTGGTAGTTCAGCCCCTTGACCACTAGGCCACCAGAGCTCCCTGAGCGAGATATGAGAAGGAAAGTTAAATTTCTTTTTCTCAGTTACGGAAAGACCTGGGCAAAGAACCTTCTCTGACATCCATGCAGAAAGGTTAGGGCACCATGATCTTGGGTGGGAAATAGAACATCTTTAATGTCACTGGCCTGTAACTGAGCCCCACATGCCCTTCAACTAAGATGCAGACACCATATCACAGCAGGAGCTGAATCATCACTTCTATCACCAGTATTTTTACCAAAGCACACCCACTTCTTTCACATCCGCTTTACCACTGTCACAAATACCTTGCAATATCATTTGTGCTCTTCATTGCTTTGAAATTACAGCGTCATTAGCCTCAGTGTTGGCTATGTTATTTAATATGTATAAAGAAGTTCATAAATTATTATATCTCAAATTGGTTTCTTTAATATTTTATAACTGTGCTTCAGTGAGGTTGTCTTTAAAAAGAATCCTATGCATTTTATTTTATGCCTTTGAAAATAATGTTTTGAGAAGGGGTCGTTGTGCATTACCAGATGTCAAAGAAGACCATGGCCTGAACTGATCTGGAGCCCCCAGATTCTAAGCGAGCCAACAATCTTAGAAACAAATCTGTCTATAGCTTGGCGTGCATGTCATGTGAATTTCGAGAAAGGCTATAGTTTTGAGTAGCAACTACTACTCAGGCTGTTCTAGTTTATGGCAAAGGCACAAGGGGCCTATGCAGAGTAGTGCACTGCGAGGTGAGCTGCTAACTGAAAAGTCAGTAGTTCAAATTCACCAACTGCTGAGAGAGGGGGGGAGGAAGGACGGAGGGAGGGAGAGAGAGAGAGAAAGAGAGAAAGAGAGAAAGAGAGAAAGAGATTGATTCTGTTCTTGGAAACATGATTGTCATTCTGAGGCTGAATTGACTCAGTGGCAGTGAGGGTTTTATCTGCTTGTTTATGGCAAGGAGAAGAAATGAGGTAATAAGTGAGACTTTCAGTCTTGTAAGGATATAGTTAGCTGCTCTGGTGGCCTAGGTCGCAGGGAGTTAGGCTGCAACTCAAAGGCCATTCAAACCCACCAGCAGCTCTAAGAGAGTAAGAAAGTCAGTCTCTTCTCATGAGGTTTATAGCCTCAGAAAACTGCTGGCGGGTCAGCTGTGAGTTGGTTTTAACTCAACGGCAATGAGTGAGTAAGTGAATACATGTGTGTTTGAGGAACCCTGTTGGCACAATGTCTGAGAACATGACCATGAACTGAACCGTTAGTGGTTCAAATTCACTAAGTGATTGCATGGAAGAAAGATCTGGTGGTTCGCTCTCACTTTGTGGAAACCGGAGTCACAACTCCAAATGCTCTACGTATGTAGCAGTTCTCTCTCATGTCTTTTTAGGAGAAGCCAATAGTAAATATTTGTAATAAAAAGAATGCTATTTCAGGATGGAATTCACCCTGAGGCACCAATGCACTCCTTAAGGGTTTACCAGATTCTTGCATTGTATTTGCTGACCCCTCCCTCAAGCAGAAGGTTTTCAATAGAAAGAACTTGGCTTCATATGCATTGAATTCTCTTTGTGATTTACTTCCTGATAATTATCAGTAAAGATACAGGGAATCAAACTGAGGTTGGCCCTTCAGTCAGACTGGCCTCCTGTCTTTATGATCTCTATTTTATCTCATTCCTGGCTGTTTGTCTCATTATTAGTAATTATAAAAATACTTTACCCTCGGTCTGCAACATCTTTGTTTGTTTGTTTTTTAAACTCTGAAGGAGTCTCTTATTGAAACACAGCATATGACAGAAAACATACAAGGACATTAGCATGACAGCAGTGAGTTCCTGGCTGCCACAGAGTTGGCCTCCAGGTGCCAGAGAAACTCACTGAGGTGTCACATCTCTGTGAGTGATGTGGGGAGGGAGAATCTGTTCTCTAGCGAGTTCAGAGACCATCCCTGAGGCCACCAAGAACTCCTACAGTGGAATGTGTCCTCGACAGGGTGCATGGTCCGCAACAACATAAAGGATGAACAGAGGGGACGGGACCAGGAGCACATACCAGGGGCAGAAAAACAGATCACTGTCTTCGCCCTAAATGAGGAGAAAGGTCCAATCCATGGTACAGCTGTTGGGCTCTGGGATAAGGGCTACAGAGTGGGGAGATGGAAGGCACTGGGGCTTAGAAGAGTGACCAGTGGCCCCAGACAGGAGACGAGTGGGGCAGCCATCATGGTGTAACAGGACTCTTTCCTACCACGGGGTCACATGAGAAAGGGACAAAGGACAGCAAATCTGCTCAGCGTGAAGCAGGAAACTGCCAGCAAGGCTGAGAGACCTCCATCTCAACCCCTTCCCATGGCATACAACAACAACAACAACACGTGTGAGGCATTTGTAAGGACCCGCTTGGTTTGTTTCTACAGAGAGTCTGTAGCTTTTAATAAACTCTCAGGGGAAAAAAATCCTTGATCTAAATATGCACTTAGAATTGCCCTTCTAGAAGGAGGTGTTCTAGGACAGACCAGCTGAAATTCCCACAAGTCACCAAGGAGTAGCTGGTATCTCCATCTGGAGCATGGTCTCATAGGCTGATGAGTGACCTCCTCTCTTCAAGTCCTGTCTATTTTCATGCAAATCCAAGCTCATGCCACCAAAACCCAAACACAGGCTCTTGCCATTTGTTGTTGTTGTTAGGTGCCCTCGACTTGACCGTGACGTAGAGTAACCTTGTGAACAACAGCTTTGAACCCTGTCCTGTCCTGTGCTGTCCTTAGCATCTCTGACACACTCAAGCCCATTGCTGCAGTCACTGTGCTTAATTCACATTGTGCTGGGTCTTCCTTTCTTATGCTGACCCTCCACCTGTCCAACCACGATGTCCTTCTTCCGCACAACATGCCCAAGTATGTGAGATGGAGCTTCACCGTCCTTGCCGCCAAGGTTTCACTGCCGAAGACGAAGGTGGACCTGACTCGAGCCGTGGTCTTTTAAATTCCTTTCTATGCGTCTGGAAGTTGGAGAATGAATAAGGATTACAGAAGAAGAATCAATGCCTCTGAGTTATGGTGTTGGAGAACAGGACTGAATGTCCCATGGACAGCAACAAGATCACATTGTCATTTGAGACAATTCCATTACATTGACCCAGTGCGACTGAGAACATCTCACGCAGGGTTCCCACAACTGTCAGCCTTGTGGAATGCGGTGTGTTTCTCCTGGAAAGTGGCTTGGGGGCTTGTTTGAATGACCACTTTTTGGTCAGCAGCAGCGCGTCCAACTATATAACTGGACGGGCTTCTTTCTGCCCATAGCCAAGATTTCCTACGTGGAGCTGTGTTGTGTGAAGGATCCCCTCAAAATCTGCTTGTATGGAGGAGGCTGAGACCATCGTGACCTGAGTAAACCTCCATTGTCGCTCAAGCGCTATTTCCTTTCCTGATTTTAAATTGGGACACCGTGGCCATTCCCCCTTCCTTCCTCCGCCCCACACGTATGGCCATCTAGGGAGGCATTTTAACGAGGCGTTCTCTACTATTAGAGCACAGGCTGGAAAGGGATTGTGGCGGGTCTGCAGGACCCCAAGCTAGGAAAGAGAAAGGTAATCATTGGATTTGTTGTTGTTTCCATAAATCAGGGCCTAGTCATCAATTCCACCACATATTTGAGAGCACATGTTATTGACAATGTGTTCGTGGAGAAAAATGGAGTTGGCTGGCAAAGTTGTTCCATTTTCTAAAGATTAAATTGTTCATTGTACAGGCCGCCATCTGCCTTCCCTGGAAGATATTTAGTTGTTGGCAGAAGCATGAAAAGTCTCGAAGACAAAAGTGAAATCTCTTTCCTTTTATTGTGAGGTGAGACCAAAGGCAAGTTCATTCACTCATCTTTATTCATCGTGTATCAAATATATCTCTTGTGTCACATAGGTGAATCAAGTCAGATGGCTTCCAAGGAAAAGGCCCCCAGTGGAAAACCGTGTGTGGCACTGGAGCTGACTCTAAGCTCACGGCCCTCACGGACCCCTCAGATCCCTGAGTGGTTGGCACTGCTGTTGTCCTATCCAATCTTTGAATCATCAGGGCTCTAACAGAACTAAAGCGAGTAAGATAGGCTCCTTCCCTTCTAGAAAATTCTAGTAAATGGATCATAGATAAGGCAGATATATCTAATAGCAATATGGCTGAAGGGGTAACCACATGTCTTGGGGTTCCACCAGTCTCTATCTGACCAGCAGGCACAGTCACTTTTACAGTTTTGAGTTTTGGTCCATATTTTCCCTCCTACTATCCATCATCACACTTTTCCAAATTTTAGTCCTAAACCACTGACCTCCGCTCATTCCATGCGCTGCATCTGAACCTACTCTTATCCCATCTTGACTTATTCTGGGGCTATGGACTTCATCAGACTTGATGCAAGCACTCTGGTCTTGGCCGTGACCTTGACTATTCTTGACTTCCTTGAACAAGCCTAGGCCTACCCATCTTCTGGCTGATCTGCTTTTTTTCCACCAGCTTCTCCAAGGCCCTCCTAGCAAACCTATTCACGGATTCCACAAACACCCTTCATTCTACCCTGAGCCCAGCCATGTGGGGCAATGACCGAGACTCAACTGATTCCTACCTTGTGTAGCTAACAGTTTGATGAGCAAAAAATGGCTTGAGAAAAGACTCTAATGAGGGATAAAAATGAAGGCGAATATTGTGCAGAAAAGCTTCTGGGGAAACCAGAGGGTTCGGATCGGATCTTTGTGTGTGGGTGCGTACTTCCTGGAGAAGAGTAGGCGTTTTGAAAAGTTCTCTGAGGAGAAGCCTTTACCCCAGGATCTTAAGAAAAGTTTCAAACTGTAGCTAACCATACCAAGGACAAAAGACTTTTCAGCAGTGGTCCCCAAAATATTTAGAGCTGGTGCAGGAAGGGGTTTGACTTAAGGAACAAAAAGGAAGTCAGTGTAGTTATAAAATGGAGAGAAGACGCATGAGATAAGCTAGGCCGCCGGGTGTGAGCACAGCCGTTGTATAAAGAATGATTTTCGTTCTGGTCCAGCGTGCTGAGTCTCCAACAGATCGGATTTCCAGTACTACTTACAGACGTATGGTTTATAAAAACAAGAGTGCTTGTTTCCTATTGCTCATTTGAGTGTTTTAATAAGTCAGCTTTTAGATCGAGATGGTTACGAACCAGAAAATGAGAAAATTACATGCTGCCCTATAAAGAAGAATCATAGCAGGAGACCCATACACTTTTGCTTATTCTGTGTTGAAGTTTGAGGCTGTTTTTCCACACAGAATAGCTTTATAAATATATATATATATATAAATTCATGAACGACATAAACAACATAGGATGTTGGTCTGGAGTCCAAGTGAACTTTTTCTGATGAGCGTTCCCTCTCATTTCCTGTACCTCATTATGGCGGTGACTCTTTCAGAAATAGATCTGTGACCAGATTTTCCTTCTGAGCTACCTCTGGGTGAACCTGAACCACCCACCTTCCAGTCAGAAACCAAGTCATGGCCACATGGTGCCACGTAGGCACGCGGATATATACTTTAAACATAGGCTGGGAAGGGAAGATTCATAGTCCCCTTTGTTTTGGCTTCTGAGTCTGTAGGGTGATTTTTCCACAGGGGACAAAAGGAGAGCAGAGAAGGGTGTTGTAGGAAGTGAAGAAACTCCTAAAATGTAGCTTGGCGCTTCCTACTCCCCTCTCTTTTTCTAGCAGTCTGCATGAGTGCTAGAGAGAAAAATGTGCACCTGCAAGTTTCTCTTACATCCAGTTAGTAACAGCTCCTCATTAAATAACTAACAATAGGACAAAGGGGGATGGCTCCATCCATAGTGTTTTGCAAAAGTTCAAGGGAAGTCAAGGCAACAGAAAGCAATTCTAGCAATGTTGCAAGGAGCTCATTGCCAAGGCCACGAAAATGCTGACATGTTATTATTATTAGTGTTATTTTTCCCCCCTGTGACACAAGCCCTAGAGAGTAGCCAAGAGGTCTCCAGGGATACATTTTAAGGGAGACACCAAAAGAGAGATGAGGCCACACACACACACACACACACACACAGCAATGGTGGCCAATACTTCTATGTATCCATTCACTTCAACAAATAATAGATGAGTAAGAAACAGGTGAGGGAGGGAGCCCTGGTGGCACAGTCTGGTGGCGTAGAGGGAGGCGTGCTGCTCGTCCAAAGGCCATGTGTCTCTGGCAGTTCAGTCACCCAATGGCTCTGCAGGAGAAAGATGGGTGATCTCCTCCCACGTCACTTTACATCCTCAGAAATCTGCTGGATGATCAACGATGAGATAGTTCAGTTTCAGAAGCCGTGAGCAGACTTGAGCGGAGTTGAAGAAACAGGTTGCTGTTAGGATTGTTTGGGGCCATCGGTTCCTACTCCTTGACTTCTTTCTTACATACAAAAGACAGAGGCTTTGGGCGCCCCATGTCTGCCTCTGTCAAGTCTATCTGGAGGCTGAAGAGAAGGTGTTATCGGAAAGGACGTAAATTACATCTTTGTTTTCTAGGGTACCCTAGGCGATGCCTGTGTCCAAGGTACAGTCACGTCCTGGATAGTGTAGGTAATGGCTGAGTTACGTCATGTGGAAATCCTCACAACCATCTGAGGATGGCTGTCTCTTTCCTATGTGTTACAGGAGAGCTCCTCACTGCTCTATCTTAGGGCAGACAGATGAAGATTAACATTGAACTAGACTTTTAACTCTGCCATTGAAGTCAGCCAGAAACAGAACTCTCTCATCAAGTGCTTCAGCTTGTTGTTAAGTGCTTTTGAGTCAAGTATTCACAGCGACCCTGTGAACAGCAGAGCTGAACACTGTTCTATCCGGCACCATCTCATTCTCGCCAACCTACTTGAGCTCATTGTTACGATCACTGGGTCAACCCATCGCACTGAGGGTCTTCCTCTTTTTCACTGACCCTCTATCTTTCTAACAATGGCTTTCCAAGGCATAGCCCCAAAATATGTGAGAAGCAGCTTTACCTTCCTTGCCTACAAGGATCAATCGTGTACTTTCTCCAAGACACATTTGTTTGTTCTTTTGGCAGTCCGTGGAATATTTGGCACTCTTCTTCAACACCACAGCTCAGGAGCATCCATTCTTCTTCTGTTGTCCTTACTGCTATCCAGTTCTCAGATGCATAGTGAGTGATTGAAAAGAGCATGGCTTGAATCAGGTACACCTTAATCTTTAAACTGGCATCATTGCTCCCAGAGCTTAGAGAGATTCCTGACAGGAGACTTTTCCAGTGCAATATGTCTTTTCATGTCTTTACTGCTGGTATCAAGGCATTGATTGTGGATCCAAGTAAGATGAAATTGTTGACAATTTCAATCTTTTCTCCATCTATCATGATGTTGCCTATTGGCCCGGTGGTGAGGATTTTTGTCTTCTTGATGTTGAAATGTAACCTATTTGAAGGCTGGAGTCTTGGTCTTCTGCAGCAAGTGTTGCAAGTCCTTCTTTTTTTTAATTAAATTTTATTAGTTTTAATGAACATTTACAGAGATTTTGGGTTTTCATTCATTCATTGTTGCACCACTTTCTCCACCCTCCTCCCCAGTCCGTTCCTCCCCCCCCATGTCTGTTTTAATTGTCCACCGCTTTTTCCACCCTCCTCCCCAGTCCGTTCCTCCCCCCCCATGTCTGTTTTAATTGTCCAATTTCCACAGTGCCCGCCAAAGCCAGTTCTGATCAATCTCCCTTGTCAGTGTGTCCCTTGCCATTCCCTATCACTCCTCCCTGAGAGAGACTTCACTCTGATTCATAAGGAAAAGGGGATGGTGCATTCTCTTAGCTACTTCCTGCTGAAAAGGGACGCTGTGGGTTTCAGGGTGAAGGTCTTCTCTCACTACTCTAAAGGGCCCCTTTGGCAGTAGGAAACACACAGACTATTATGGAGATCGACCCTGGAATTTAGATGCACTGCCATCAACAGTGCCCAGTCGTACATGCTCATATCCTTGAAGATGTATCATGGAAGTGCTGCAGCCTTCAAACTGCAAAGCAGCAAGATGTTCTTCCTTTATCTTGAGTTTCAGCTCATTTTTCCTTTGCATCTCAGCGATTTCCTCTGGGGTGGCTAGTACAGGTGATGATTCTGCTACAGGTGGTGATTTACCAGAATTGCTGAGTCAACCCAAGGGCAGGTCAGTAGTGATGCAGCTCCCGCCGGCTGTAGTGCATCTTTTTACCACTAAGCATAGTAGAGTTCCTCCAGCAATCGGGTGATGAGACTATCCACGTTCAGCTCCCCTTCTGCCATCTTGTCGGCACTCCCGTCCTGCCTTCCCTCCGCAGTGGAGCAAAAGCAAAAAGTGAAACTAAGGCCAGGGCGCGGGGTCCGCGCGGCGCCATGCGCCGGGGTGTCCACAGTGCGCTCCTGGCCTGGCCCAGCCTCCCGGCAGCCAGCCCCGGGTCCGGCGGGGCCCAGGCCGGAGGCCCCGGAGCCGGGAGCAGGCCTGGCCGGGAGTGCAAGTCCTTCTTAAAGGAAGCTGCCAGACACCACCTTCACTAAGCAGTTAAAGGCAACATCACCACTCATGAGTGATATCTATGTCATGAAGTCCTGATAGGATTCCCTAGAAAGACACACCACTTTTGTGATATTCTTGCCCAATATGCATGTTTTTCATCCAATCTTGAGAAAACATTAGAAGAAACTACAGTGAAAGATATAGAAACAAACCAAAACCCAAACTGACTAATGTTGTTGATTGCCTTCAAGTTGAGCACTACTCATAGCGACCCTATGAACAAAAGGTCTGAAGCCCCTCCACAACTATCGACATTTATCAAAGTTCATAGAGTGTCCGGAGGCATGTTGTTTAGGAAGTGGGTGCCACTCCTGCTTCCAAACCTGTCATAGTATGTTATTGTTGTTAAACAGACCAATACTTCCCAAAAAAAGTCAAGGTTGTAAAAGACAAAAGAATTGACAAAAAATTGGCACAGATGGAGGGTGGGAAGATTGTTGTTGTTGTTGTTGTGTATCATTGAGTCAGAACCAACCAATAGCTGCACTCTACAACTAGGCTACCAGTGTTTGCTAAAAACAAGATACGACTTAGTTCAGTGTGAGACTCTGCATTAGAGATTGTAACAAAGAAAGGGTAATAAGAGGGAAATGGCTGATAATATTTTTAAAAGGTTATAAAAAGTTCAGAGAACAGAATGAACCCAAAACTCATTACCCTCAAGTAGACATCAAGTCATGGCGGCCTCCATTGTGTTTTGGAAAGTTGACTGTCAGGGACCTCTCCAGAGTACTGAAGAGCAACGACATCAGACTGGAGACTAAGATGTGCCTGATCCAGGCCATAGTCTTCGCCATTGCGTTCTATGCGTCAGGGAGCTGGACAATGACTAGGGATGACAGAAAGAGAATTGATACCTTTGAGCTGTGGTGCTGGAAAAGAGAGTTGACATACCATAGACTGCTAGGAGAACAAACAGATCTGTCCTGGAGAGGGTGAAACCGGCCTGCTCCTTGGAGGCAAGGATTCTGAAGCTTCGTCTGACATACTTCGGACATGCAAAGGAGGGATAAATCCTTGGAGAGGAAAATCATACTTGGAAGGGTGGAGGGACAGTGCAGGAGAGGAAGACCCTCAATGAGATGGATCGATTCAGAGATTGGGGTAATGGGGGTAGGTGTGTCAGAGACAGTAAGGTTGGCACAGGATAGAGCAGGGTTTAGGGCTCTTGTACATAGTGTTGCTAAGAGTTGCAAGTAACTCAATGGCACATAACAACAACAAGATAATGATGACTTTAATAAAAGTTTTACATTTCAGTAGAATTAAGTGAAAATAAGTAGTTGAATCTCACCAAGAGTTTCATACAAATCATTCTTCACAAAGTTATCTTGTGTATAATACACAAGAAGGGAACCACTTTTACTAGCAATGCTGTGTTCTGTTCATTCCCCCTCCTTAACTGTCACTTCCAGAGTCCATAAGCCCAAATGGAAGAGTTGACGCATACCAGCACAAAGGTACTACAGGATCTTTTCCACCGTTTGTTATATTATAGTGTCTTACACTCCAACCCTCCTCTTTTCTTAAATTTTTTTTTTACTGTTTTATTTATAAAATTCTAATACAAATTTGAACAAATTCTTTCAATTTCCCTCACCCCTCCCCCATCAAATTGTACAGCCCAATGATTAATCCCCTCTTCCCCCTGCACATCCACATCCCTCTGCTTCCAGTCTCTCCCACCCCTCCTGGATCCTTATACTCATTCTACAATAACGGTCTTATATAATATTTATCCTTGTGGGACTGAGTTCACTCAGCCTAATGCTCTCCAGTTCCTCCCAAATTAGGTACTAATTTACAGAGTCATTGCTGCCACTTGCTACATAGTATTCCATTGTGTGAATGTACCATAATTTCTCAATCCATTCGTTTGTGGTTGGACATTTGGGCTGTTTCCATGTTCTTGTGATTCCAACCCTCCTCTTGAGAACAAACACAGACAAGAAAGAAGGAGACTTGGAAGAAGGAGAGGAAGTTGAAGATGTGTGAAAGAGTTGACATTCCTCTTCCTTCCTGCTCCAGAGCGACAACACAGAGTGAGGTGGCTTTGCTCCCTGCACCTTTCACTTTCCAGCGGGTCAAGCTGGCACATTCACACAACAGTTACAGGGATGCAGCGAGCAAGTCCAACAACGCAAGTGCTTTTCAAGCCTCTGTTTGCACCACGAATGGCCTAACCAAATCCTCTAGCTGTGCCCGGTATTTCAATGAGTGGCACCACAAAGACAAGGTAAAGGGGTAAGAATGGATGCCATGCATGCACCCACCACACCAGCTGTGGTGGAAAAAGGCAGAGCTGAGACCGAACCCAAGTTTGGTTTGTCTCTTCAGCCTACAGTCTTTCTCTAGACCCAGTTGGCTCCCTGGCACCAGTGGGTAAGTGTTACAGGGTCAAGGCATGTGCTTCAAATAGGAGATCAAGACATATGGGTAACACAAGGCCCCATCCCCATCCAAGTGGCTCTTTGGGGTCCCTCTTCCCTTGTGGGTTTAATTTCCTGCACACATTCGCTTCCTTGCTGCCTTGGCAATGAGTTGAAACACTTCTTGGGATCCTATTTTTGGAGGTCAGCCAAATTCTCCAGTGTCTTCGGCCAGTTCTGGCACAGCTGAATCCAACTCATGAAGTGAGGCAACAGACATTGCTGGATATCCTTTCTCTGGCCAGTTTCCATCCCCAACGTGTAGAGTGTTAACAAAAGTCAGTTAAATTAGGCTTGGTAAAGGGGCCCTGCATCTCTGAGTAATGAGGTTGGGAAATAGGGAAAACATTTTTCACTAGCTCGTGTCTCACTGTATGGCATTCCGATTCCATGACACATCCTAATAAATCATTGCTTATCATTCACAGGGGAGCATAACACAGCCCCAGTTAAGATTCGTTAGTGATTGTGAGGAAGAAACATGAATTGCTACGTATCAGGGCTCCTTGATCATCTTCCTGTCCACTTGAGGCGGTTTTTTTAAAAATTGTTCTATTTACTGTAAGTGTTGTTTAAAGCATAAACTAGAAGAGCACACAAACTGAAAGTAAACGTGTCTTATTTACGAGTTATGAAGGCACTTGGCAATTACTCCACACAGCATTTGGCATCAGGGCAGGAATGGCTATGTTCTGGAAAGTTCTTTAGGTTTCATTCTACCTTCTTCCTGGTCCTTTTACTTTTGAGAACATGAGATGTGAACATGTTCATAGGCAAGAGCTTTGGTGGCATGGACTGCGAATTCTAGTCAGAGGCTTTAGGCCACTGTGCTGTGTCTGCCTCAATGCTCAAACCACAGCCCTCCTGTCCTACAAGATTTGCTGTAGGCAGGAAAGAGCAGGATTTGAGAAAAACAGCAAGGTTGGCCTGCAGGGCCAAGCTGAAAAAACCCCCCAAACCCCAAAACAAAAAAGCAACAACAAAACCCTCCCCTTAAATTGAAAGCTAGTTAGTCCAGCTGCTTCACCGTTTGGGATAAATACAGACTTTTGCAGGAAGTCTTGGCTGTGGGACCAGACCACCCTAGAAGGTCTGTGATAAACTCAGGAATGGTTAAAGGCTTATAGACTCTTTGATATCGTCTAGAAACTTCCCCCACGAGGATGTCCATAAAGATTTGGCGGGTGAGGATGGCTGAACAGCCCCCACAGAGATTTATGGGTGGTCAGGGAAACACAGCTGCATCCGGGAAATGCTGATGGGTCCTCTGGTTACCTCAGGCCGCAGACTTTCCCAGAATCCCGCCCACACCTGGCCTCCTCCCTCCACTCCTCCCTGGTGACTCCAAGTAGAACAATACCATCCTCAAGAGGGGTAGTCCTAGTGACGTGACTACGGGTCGTGGGGGTACACGTCACACTGGGTGGCTTTCTCTGAAGGCTTGGCACCAAAGTGACTGTCTGCATGATTATAAAAAGCTTCAGAAGGGATTATGTACATCATTCTTGGGGGCTTGGAGGGAGAGTAAGGAGCGGGAAGGGAGCAAAAATTAGTAGAAAGATTAGAAACTCAGTCTCTCCACCTTCCACTCATGGCCGCTGAGTTGGGATGGACTCAGAGCTGACCTTCTAGCTTGTTCCCTGTGCTCTAAACTGCATGGGAGGAGACAGCTCATCTTTCTCCCAAGGACTGCTAGTGGGTGCGAATCGCCTTTGGGTTGGCAACACAAATCCCTATTGATGAGGCCCCGAGAGCTCCTTAAATAGGTCCTAGTGACGAGTTAAGATGAGTGAAGGGAAAGGCAATACGTAATAAAGGGATGATTCGTCCAATACAAAACCAAAGGAAGGAAGGACACAGAGAGGTACGCACAAAACACAGTCGCGTAGACAAGCAGGCAAGATGAAGAGAAGTTAACGGGACTGAGAATTACAGGGATAAAGTAAAAAAAAAAACCATTAGAACAGAGACCTCCTTGCCTCCAAAAGTAAACGTGGTGGTTTATAAAATTTTGTGCACCCATCAACAAACGAATGGATAGAGAAGCTCTGGTATATTCACACACTGGAATATTACACAGCATTGAAAAACAAGGAGTCCATGAAATATTATGCAAAATGGATGACCCTGGAGGACATTATTCTGAATGAAATATCTCAGTCAGAAAAGGACAAATATTGCATGGGGCCACTGTTGTAAAACGGGACTGACATCAGGGTTGAGGGAAGACAGAAAAGGAGGGGAGGAGTGAAGTATACTGCATTGAAACAGTGAGGGAGAGAACTGTCTAAAAGGGATATATGATTGGATATTATTGTCGTGACAGGAGTCCAGAGTGAAGGCTACACAATCGAGTGAACTTGGGGAGAGGGATTGCATAACAATGAAAGAGTTTTCAAGGAGAAGAGTGAACTGGGGGGAAGGGAGTAGGCAGAGAGAAAAGTGCAACAATGAAAGACTGGAAACCCTAAGTATCTGTAAACTTTCATTTAAAGTAATTTTTTTTCCTTTTCTTTTTTAAATTTTATTTTATTATTTTTGTGTGCGTGTACCGTCAAATCAGATCTGACTGCTACAGGAGGAGATTGCCTCTCCTTCCCCGGCAGAGCATCTGGTGGATTCGAACCATGCACCTCTGGGATTGTAGTTGCAGCTCCTTGCCAATAGGCCACCAGAGCTCCCCTCATTTAAAGTAATTTTTTTAAAAAAAGTAAAATAAAAAAATGTGTGCAGTGTTAGGGGAGATTTATTGTTTTTATAAGAATGTCTGTGCAGCAACAGAAGCACATCACTTGGACCTACAAAGCAAACCCTCTGTGCATTTTGAACTTTCTTACAAACTCCCATCACAGCTGCCATTATTATTCAATTGTAGTGACACTTCCACTCACTGGATTTCATCTCCGCATGATGCAGTTTCACTGCTGGTTTCATTGCTGCTGCCGCTGCTGCTACAGCTGTGGATTTGGTCAAGTTTGTTTTGTTGGTTTTTGGGTTTGGTCCCCCTCCCCCCACTTTTAAAAAACTTCTTTTTTTATTGTGATTTGAATGAAAGTTTACAAAGAAATTGATATTTCATTCATTCGTTTAAACACATTTTGTTTTCCAAGTTACAGTACCCCAAAATATAATCACACCTTTCCACTTCTCTTCCTGCTGATTTTGTCAAGTTTTCTGGTGTTTAGTTGTTGTGTCATTTGTTCAACCTACATCTGCAACATTTTTGAGAATGAAGTGGTAATTAAAGAAAAAGTGTTAAAAGGCCTAATCTCAGCTGCTAATAATGCAATTCAGTGTAGAAAGCTTTTTACAGAGCAGTTTTGTTGCTATAAAGGATGTATTCATTTTTTTTTTTTTTAAGGAATGTATTCTTGAAAAGTGCATTTAGGCAGTTTGCAACTATTCATTGCATTTTTTTTAAGTTAACAGGTGACTTTATGAGGTAATAAGTTACTTGTTAGGTCATTGCATATTTTTCTATGATTAAAATTGATAATGGAATATGAAGAGGGAGGAAATTATGCAACAATGATTTTTTTTTTTAAAGGCCAACAGGGAAGGTAGGGAGGGAAAATGTACAACAATGAATGAATGGAAATCCAAGTTTTCTGTAAACTTTCATTAAAATCACTATAAAAAGATTTTAAAAATAATTGATAATGAAAATTCCTTAGTGTTCTGCTTGGTCTGGTAGTGGAGGCTAGCTGTCGTAAGCAGATGACACTAAGACTTAAGCTGGGCGCCACTGGTCCAATCTCAACTTTTCCACCTGTTAATTCCATTCCCCGAAACGCCTAGAACCACAGTTGGTGAGAGGGACAGGCCCCAGCATCTCTCTCAATGGTGCCTGTGGAACTTTCTAGAGAAATTACAGGGGAGAGCTCTGATTCACAGGCTTGTAAACACAATGGAGAATTGCCCTGAGTTGAGGCAGATTCCAAGGCTATGGGTTTGGTTGGGTTTTGGAGTTACCCTTGGTCAAGGCACAGCAAACTCCCAAGTTCACCAGTAGGTGCTTTTAACCAATGACCTTTGCTCTTCAGAACTCCCTGACAAAGTGTATATTTTCTGGCCATTTTGCAGATGCAAAAAGAGACAGAGAGAGAGAGAGAGACAGAGAGAGAGAGAGAGAGAGAGAGAGAGAGAGAGAGAGAGAGAGAGAGAGAGAGAGAGAGAGAAAGAGAGAAGGGGTGTGTGTGTATCCATGACTTATCCAAGTTCTTCCAGACAGTAACAGAGCTATATCAGTTTGATACCAAAGCCAACCACATGTTATGCACACACATACATTGACTTTTTAAAGCCCTGAACCTGGTCGCATAGTGGTTAACGTATTGGCTCTTAAGGAAAAGGTCAGCAGTTTGAACTCAGCAGCTGCTCTACAGGGAAAGATGGGGTTGTCTGCTTCTGTAGAGATCATAGCCTTATAAACGCCAAAGGGCATTTCTATGCTGTCTGGAGGGTGGGTGGCTGGATATAAGTAGACATAGACTCAACGACACCCAGCCCTAAAGCAATGATAGAATTGCCTCTAAGTGCTATTGAAACAGATGAGAAAACTGACTCTCGGAGAGGTTATATAACGTAGAGGGCACACAGAGCTAGTGGATGTGAGAATGGACAAAATACTTCCACATCTTCCCTCAATCCCGGTCCCCTAAATGTCCTTTGTCCTTCACGAAGGAGAAAATGGGGCCTAGACGTTCCTAGAGTCCTTTTCTTTCCATGTTGCTCAAGATGCAGTCAGAACTATTTCACTTTCCAAGTGAAAGATTTCATTTCCGAAGACTTGCGAAGTGTTTGATGGGATAGCAAAATGATCCCGCAGGTGTTTTGTTAATAATTTCAAAGTCCCTTCTTACAACAGTGTGACAGGAGTGGGCAATTTACCAGTTTTTTGGTAAAGTCTTGGCTTTTGTTTGGTATTTTTATTTTTTTATTTGTTATTTTAAACAATTCTTCACACCAATTTGGGGGAGGCAAAAAGACAGCCACTCGGTATAGGGAAGAAAAACATTGGCCAGTAAAAGGCAAATGTTTGCACGGAAGCCCCCTACTTGGAATTAAACAGTGATGGATGTGTGGCAAGCAATCTTGATGCAAAATCTGTAGTTTCTGCAAATGGTTGTGTCTTGGGATGGTGTTAACAGCCTCAGTGTTCTCTCCAGAATTGAGGACGCACGGTTGAAAAAAGGATCCTTTTCTGCACACCTGCTGAACTTTTCCTCTTAAGCGAGAAGAGAAATTACCGTAAATTGGTTTTTATTTTATTTTCTTTTTTTTAAAAAAAAACACAACAAAAAAGAGTTTAACAGCCCTCACCCACTGGGTCCCCATCTGCAGAAAGCATCTCTTAATTTTATCACAAACCTCTGCTGGCTTGAATAACAGATCTCGGAACCAGGGAACCCGTACTTGACAATGCTGTTAAGGCAACTTTGCTAACGATTTTTGAACAACCTCCAACCGAGGCCTAAATGCCAGCAATATCCATAAACAACTCTATACTGCCCAATTAGGGAGACAGAGATATAGCATCCTGTCAGGAAGATTTGCATGGCTAGGAATCCCAGACCACAGGCCTGATGAGGGATCGCTCCGAGTGACGGGGGGTGTCCAGACGGATGACTATCATTACGATATTACAGGGACTCACACCTTCCCAATTACTGGCAGGGTTCATTAATTACCCGGGCATTTGCCTAATAGAATCCGCGCTCGGCTTATCAGTGCCTTCCCTCTGTCCACTGAAACCCCAGCTCAGCAGTCGATCACCTATGAAAAATTAGACAGCATAGCTTCGAGTGGCCTATTTAAAGGGAAAAGAAAAATGAATCTGGGAAGCGCGCGAGTGTGTGTATGTGTGTGTGAGTGTTCTTGTGTGGGAGGAACACTATCTTTGGAAAGCCAAAAGCAACAGACGCAGCATTCTTTGAGGATTAGAGAGTGTTTTTCCTTCCTTTCCTGGAACTGCTAAGAAGTGGATGAGTGGTGAGTGAAGAAATGGACTGTGTTGAGTGTGGAAATCATATCTCCTTCACACACACACACACACACACACACACACAAGCACACTTGCACGTGCGTTGTTGATTGCCGTTGGGTTGACTTTGACTCACAGTAACCCCATTTAAGAGTAGAATTACCCTGTAGCATTTTCTAGGCTTTAATCTTTATAGGGAGTTCTGGTGGCCTCCAGGGAAAGAATGGCATTGCCAACCCAAAGGCATGCAGTTCGAATCCAACAGATGCTCTGAGGGAGAAAGATGGATGATCTCCTCCCATGCTGTTTATAGCCTCTGAAAACCTGATGGAGGGTCAGCTATTGGCTCTGACTCCATGATATACAACAACCCCAAAACAATAACAACCCAACAACAATGGTAGTCTTTATGAGGAGAGTGCTCCTGCCCTAGTGGTAAGGAGTTGCACAGCCAACCCAAAGGCAGGTGGTTCAAATCCACTAGCTGCTCCAAAGGAGAAAGATGGGCAGTTTACTCCCGGGCGATTTGTTGTTGTTGTTGTGTGCTGTCTGTTGTTGCATTATTGTGTACTGGGCTAGTTAGAGCCTCTGGAAAGCCACTGACGGATCACTTACGAGTTGTTTCCAATGTAATAACATTTGTCAACAACAACCTTTATGGGCACAGATAGCCAGATCTTTCTCCCGTGGAATCACTTGGTAGGTGGCATGAACGCAATCCCAGCTCACAGCAAATCTATGAACAACAGAGAGCATCCTTGCTCTCTCTCGTACGTCCTCAGCCTCTGCTATGCCAGCACCACTGTTGCTATTATGGTACCAATTCATCTAGTTAGCAGTTGACCTTTCTCTCTCTGATCCTGCACTGCACCCTCCCAGTCACGATGTCTTTGTCCAACGATTGGTTCTACCTGCTAATACACCCGAAGTGTGTGAGACAGTGTTTCATTTCCTGGCCCCTACAGAGCACTTGCCTGTACTTCTTACAAGACAAATCTGTTTATTCTTTTGGTTTGAAAACTCAAACTTGCAGCTGTGGAGTCGGAACTGACTCATGGTTGACTCTAGTGAGCTTTTTGAGGCTGCCAGTTGCATGGCAGGAGATTGCTCATCTTCCTCCCGTGAAGCAGATGATGGATTAGAACCACCAGGGAATCATCGTGTTCTTTTGGCGATCTGCGTATATTCAACACTCTTCATCAACACCACAATTTATTACGGAGGTGACAGGTTACATTTCAGATGGGAAACGCTCAGCACAGCTTCGGCAGGTCCGTCTTTCCTCACGTGTTTGAGCAAGTGACTGCAGCCTTCAATATGGATTGAGCTTCAATGTCAAGAAGACAAAGATTCTCACCACTGGACCAACTGGCAGCATCATGATGGACGGTGAAGAGACTGAGATTGTTCACAGCTTTAGTCCGCTTGGCTCCACAGTCAACACTCTTGGCACCAGCAGCCAGGAAATGAAAAGACGTATTAAGATGGCATAGTCTGCTGTTAGGGGCCTCGTTAAAGTACTGAAGAGCAATGGTGTCACTTTGGAGACTAAGGTGCATCTGATACAGGCCATGGTCTTTGCAATCACTTGTTATGCATCAGAGAGTTGGACAATGACTAAGGAGGATAGAAGAAGAATTGATGCCTTTGAGCTGTGGTGCTGGAGAAGAGTATTGAGTGTACCATGGACTGCAAAGAAAACAAACAGGTTCAACCTGGAGAGGGTGAAACTAGGCGGCTTCATGGAGGCAAGGATTCTGAGGCTTTGTCTGACATACTTTGGGCATGTTGTAAGGAGGGACTGGTCCTCGCAGAGGGACATCATGCTTGGGAGGGTGGAGGGACAGCGCAGGAGGGGAAGGCCCTCTATGAGGTGGATTGATTCAGTGACTGGGATAATTGGGATGGGAGTGTCAGAGACAGTGCGATTGGCACAGGACAGAGCGGAGTTTAGGGCTGTTGTACATAGGGTCGCTATGAGTCGCAAGTGACTCAACAGCACATAACAACAATTGCATACCATCCCCACTCTGCCAGTTAGCCTAAGTCCAAAGGGGCTGAGCTCTAGCTCTGTGGTTCAGCAGACCCAGCTCCCCTGGCGGGACCCCAGAGGCACCCACTTTTCAGCAAGTCTCAGCTTTCTCCCTCCCTGAGTTAAGAGCCCACAGCTCTGTCTCAGGAGTCTCTGCTCCTCTGCGGCGACTGCTGCCATTTGGGCTTCTGTATGGTCTCTGGCTGCCTGTCTGGCTCTGGTTTCTGTGGGGGTCTCTGGTCTAAGGGATGTGCTGTGCTCTATGTTTCGTCTTCCTTGATGATAGTAGAAAGATTCCCACTCTTCCACCTTGGCTTGCTTGATCTAAGCTTGGTGAGACGGCAAAACTGACCAGCTTTCACGTTAGCATTTGGCACACCTAATTTGTCTAGTCCCACTCAAAAAGTGGTATTTATTTTACTTACATTACTTACAAGCTATGCAGTCCTATTTGCTGTTGTTGTTATGTGCCGTCAAGTCACTTGTGACTCATAGCGACCCTGTCTACAACAGCCCTAAACCCTGCTCTATTCTGTGCCAATCTC
>NW_006399765.1:26307318-26344100 GCF_000299155.1 Elephantulus edwardii | reverse complement strand
TCTTTTCTTAGTTTTCTCCCAAACCTGATGTCAGTTCTGTTTTATAACAGTGGCATTATGCAGTATATGTCCTTTTGTAACTGAGATATTTCACTCAGCATAATGTCCTCCATGGTCACCCATTCTGTATAATATTTCATGAGTTCTTTGTTTTTCAATGCTGCGTAGTATTACATTGTTTGAATATACCACAGCTTCTCTAGCCATTTATTTAATGGGCATTTGGTTTGTTTCCAACTCTTCTGTAAACAAAGCAGTAATACAAATTAATGTGCACATATCTGCTTGAGTGACAGTTCAGTTTACTTCAGGGAATATTCCCAATAGTGGAACTGCTGGGTCAAATGGTGTTTCTATATGCAACTTTTTCAGAAAGTGCCATACTGCCTTCCATAGTGGTTGCACCATTTTACACTCCCCCAACCATGACTAAGGGTTCCAGTTTCTCCACAACCTCACCAGCATTTGTTGTTTGCTGCTCTGTTGAATTTTGCTATTGTTACTGGGGTGAGATGATATCTTATACTTTAATGAGATGGAAAAGGCAATCTCTAAGTTCATTTGGAATGGAAAGAGGCCCTGAATAAGCAAAACACCCCTTAAAAAGAGAAACAAGGTAGGAGGCATCTCATTCCCTGATTTCAAATCCTACTACACTGCCATGGTGGTTAAGACAGAATGGTACTGGTACAATGACAGACGTACAGATCAATGGAATAGAATTGAGAACCTAGAAATCAGCCCATTTACCTATGGTCAACTGATTTTTGACAAGGAGAAGAAATCAGTTAAGTCAGGAAATGACAGCCTTCTTAACAAATGGTGTTGGCAAAATTGGAAAACTGTCTACAGAAGACTCAAGCAAGACCCAAATCTCACACCATACACAAAAACCAACTCAAAGTGGATCAAGGACTAGAACTAAAACCAAGGACTATAAACTTCCTCTAGGAAAAGTTTGTAAGAACTCTAGAAACCCTAATCCACAACATGGAACAATCTTTCAAGCATCCTGAAATCCTACAATCAGGAGAGGATAAAATAAATGAATGGGACCTTCTAGGAATCAAACCCTTACACACATCCAAAAACTTTGACAGGGTCAAAAAGAAAGCCACAGACTGGGAAAAAAATATTTGGTAAGAAAAGTCTGATAAGGGACTTATATCTAGAATTTAAAGACTACTCGAGTACCACAACAAGGCAAATAACCCAGTTGTAAAATGGGCACAGGATGTGAACAGACACTTCACCAAAGAAGACATTCAGATGGCCAACAAACACATGAAGAAATGTTCAAAATCCTTAGCATTAAGAGAGATGCAAGTCAATATCTAGATATTTTTGAGAACTATGATTCTTGTCTGTTTGTTCCAAGCTGACTTTCATGAGGTCAGGCCTGGGGTCTGTCGTGCTCATTGCTGTAGTCCTGCACCTGAAACAGTGCCCAAGACAGAGGAGGAGTTCAGTGCAGGGGTGATGAATGAATCCAAGTTTTATTATACAAATATCCATGAAATGAGGACAGTGGCTATGTGACAATGATGCAAAAGGTATTGCAGGCTGAAACTGTGAGTCAGAAACAGGTGACAATTTCAGGATCCCCCATGGTTGCAGGTGACGCAGGGCCTTTAAGCCTATCAAGGGAATTGGATAGTCTCTTAGGCGACCAACTTATTGCTACCAACACCATGGTAAGTCATCAGTTATTTTTACATATCATACATGCTATTGACTAAACTGTGTCACCCTTAAGACATATGTTGTCCATGCTAACCTCTGGGCCTGTGATTATAATCTCTTCTTGGTTATCTTTGTTATGTTAATAACACAGGATTAGTATAAACTCTGTCCTCTCAGAAAGCCAAAGAAGTGGAGACAAGGGGCAAGAGGTGCCAAGGCACGCAAAGATTGTCCAGGAACAGAAGCGCAAAAAGGCAAGGAACTGGCAGGGCCCACGTAGAGGACCCCTTCTCTTAGAGCCATCACTTGAAATTGAGACTTCAAGTCTGCTAAGCCGTGAGTGAATCGAAGTCTGTTTGTTAAAGCCAGCCCCTTGTGGTATCCCTGTTATAGCAGCACCAGAGAATGAAAGCATACACAACAGCCCTCCACACACAAAGATGTAACAGCCCCCAAACTCTTTTTAAATATACTGAAAAGAGCAGAGATTTCAATCCTTCATCTGTTCACGGATGGAAAAACATTTCCAAATCGTCAGCAATGGCATTTTTTTTTATATTCCAAGGACGACCAACTGTTCCCAGTGATTTCGATTACATTTCCTACCTATTATTTCATGTAATGGCATCCCTTAAATTTTAAATTAGCTTTGAAGAATAAAAATAATTGAATTCCTGCTGTTTTGTGTACATAGAGGGTGACAGGAGCTAATGTGATAATTTAAACTGTAAATGAGTCTTCACTTTGTGTTCATTAATTACAGCTAATTACTGAATTACAAACCCTCTTGGTTAGGCAGTGTTCTGTATTCATGTAGCACGTTGAGTCTCCAGCTGGTATAAACTGCTTTATAGTCTTACAAGCTGACACACCAAGCAACCGCTCAAACAATTCAGTTTCAAAATCAGGGGGGTGGGAACACGAAACTGCAAATGCTCCTTAGAATTAAAAGAACAGACGTGGCACTTCCATCTCATATCTTTGGGGATAGCGGATCTCACACGTATAATTAGAACAATTTATGCCACAGAGGGGGGAAAAAAAGATTGCTCGAATCCTCTCTACTCCGGGTGAAAATCTCTACTATAGCATGTAATTTCTGAGACTTAAGTGTTCCTGCCCTTACCTCCTTGTTCTCTAGGAACTGAGCATCATAATTATTTATTAGCTGATCCTGCTTTTAATAACAAAGAAGCATCGTGGGTGCCAGAAATTCAGCCCAATTTTCCTGACCAGAAATGGCTAGAAAGAAAAGATTCAAGCAGGTGGGTCAAGGACTTGGTCACAGTGAATCCCCTTTTATTAGGTTAAAAACAAGATGGTTTTTTTTTTCTAAACAGGGAGCTGAGCTCTTTGGATGATTAAACAGTCTCTTCTGCATTATTTGTGAGTCCAGATGGAAATGGTTGTGATTTCTGGTTTATTGAGATCTTCCCTGAATTTTCTGGAGGGAAATCAATGTGTGGCCTTTTCCTGGTCCAATCCAGCGTAGCTGTAACTGACAGAGAGGAGTAAGGCGTATGCAGCAGGGGAGTGCTTTGTGGCCTTGTGCTTGTTCATGTCTTCATGCAGCCTGTGAATTTATTGAGCATCTACTTAGTGGAGAACAAAATACTAGATGCTAAGCAACTCGACAGGACACAACAACAACAACGACATGAGATACAAAGGGCAACTTGGGTTTTAACTGAAAGGTTGACAGTTTGAGTCCACCCTGAGGTGTCTCAGAAGAAAGGGCTGGCTCTCTACCCGTGATCCATCAGCTCAGGAAAACTTTATGTGGCACATTTCTCCTCTGACCCACAGGAAGTCTCTGTGAGTTGGAGTCAGTTTCATGGTCGTTTGTGTTTATGAGAGGAGCCCTAGTTGGTGAGGTGTTGGGTTGTTGTTAAAGTCTGTGTCTCAAATCTACCAGCTGCTGCTCCGTGAGAGAAAAATAGGCTGGACAGCCTCAGAAATCCATTAGAGGGTCTTTACAAGTTGAACTGGAATCACTCGGTAGCAGTGACTTTGGCTTTGGTTGGGGTTTTGTGAAAGAAGCAATCATGCTGGAGTAAGGTGAGTGTTGCGCTGCTATGCAAAATGTTGCCAGTTCAAAGGCAGCGTCAGAAACCCAAAGGAAGCTCACTATTAGCAGGAATCTACTCAGTGATTTTGCTTTTGTGGTTATGAGGTACCAAGAGACGACTCAGCCGGGAATGTGATACATATCTCCTGGATCATTGGAGGAGACACCTCTTTTTCATTCTTTGTTCCAAGGCTGGACATGTGACCCATCTGGCCAATCTCAGTGTTCCAGTCTTCTGGCCATTGTGATTGGATAAGGAATGAGCATACAACCCAGACAGTTCGATGGGAGGAAATATTGCTGGAACTTTCTTTCCCTCCAGAGTCGTTAAACTGGAAGGTTTAGGGACATCATCTCACAAAGAAGTTGCCTAATAATTAAAATACCTCCAAGGAAACCCAAAGTGAGAAGCTGTGATGTCCAATGACATCATTCTTAGCATTGCATTCAACTCCGCCTGAATCAAGTTACACCCTTGACTTTGCTGTAAGGCGGTGAATTCCCTTTGTGGTTAAGGCAGAAGGACTTTTTTTTCACTTGCAAGACACAATCCTGGCAAACACAGCTACTCTATTACCAGGTACAAAACACAGCCCATGGCACACAGACATGCAGAACATTCTGTGTCTGCAAGAGAGGAAGACCCTCATTATTCTGAGAGAAGAAACGATACGGAGGTGGGTTTGTTGTTTTTGTTTTATGGTGAGAAAAATTTGTATTTAGAATTAGCCAGCTGGACTCAGTTTAGATGATCTCAATGTTGTTGGCAAACATCCAAAGCATCATAGTCAGGAGCAAGTCGAACATAGGCCTTCTTCTCTCCATCAGGCCTAATCAAGGTGTTGACCTTGGCCACATCAATGTCATAGGAGCTTCTTCACAGCTTGTTTAATTTGGTGCTTGTTGGCCTTGGTATTCACAATGAACACAAGTGTGTTGTTATCTTCTATCTTCTTCATGGCTGACTCAGTGGTCACGGGAAACTTGATGAAAGCGTAGTGGTCAAGCTTTTTTCTCCTGAGGGTGCTCTTCTGGGGGTATTTGGGCTGCCTTCGGAGTCAGGCTGCTGGAAGGTGGGTGACGTGCCGATCTTCTTTTTTTGTGGCTGTGACTGCCCTTCAGGACGCCTTCTTGGTCTTTAATGCCTTTGCTTTGGCTTCAGTTTTGGGAGGGGCAGGGGCTTCCTTCTTCGCTTTCGGTGCCATCTTCGTAGAAAGGCTGTGATGTTTTTAAGAGGAGATGGCCTTTGAATTAGAGAAAGGACTTAGGTGTGCTAAGAAAGGAGAGCATGAAATTCCAGGAAGTACCTGGTCTTGTACCAGGAAGCTGCAGGGTTGTGTTGAAGCAGAGGAGGAGAGAAGAGGAAGGGGACACCCAACTGCGATAAACCATGGTCCACATCCCTTCTTTTTGCTCTTAGCAGCTGTGCAATTGGCTCTAAACCACTGTGAACCTGTGAACAATACAGGGAATCGTGGCAGGTCCTTGCCATGTTCACAACTCTTGAGATGCTCAAGTTTGGGGTTTATTTTTTTTTGGCTACTGTTGTATTTTGAGTGCCTTTCGCTTCTGCGACTCATCTTCAACACTGTATTGGCGATATTCTTATGATCCAGGGGGTTTTCACTGGCTGGTTGTCAGAAGTAGATCACCAGACTTACATTACTAGTCTGTATATAGTGCTTTGAAGTATCCTTGGCATAGAGTTCAACATCACGGCACTACACAAGCCCCAGTATGATCCTGACATCTTTTTACGTATGTTGTTGTTAGGTGCCCAAAGTCTGTGAGATGAAGTTTCACCGTACTTGCCTCTAAGGAGTACCCTGGCTGCACTTGTTCCAAGACAGATTTATTCTTTGTGTCATCCATCAACACTCTTGCCAATACCACAATTCAAAAACAGCAATGCTGTTTTTTTTTTTTTCAGTTGTCCTTATTCATGGTCCAACATTCACAAATATATATGAAGTAATTGAAAATTCTATGGTGTGGGTCAGGCACTCCTTAGTCTTTAAACGGACATCCTTGCTGCTTAGCACTTTAAAGAGACCCTTGAAAGCAGATTTGTCCAATGAAACAAGTCTTTTGATTTTCTGACTGCACCTTCCATAAGCGTCTATTGTCGGTGCAAGTACATAGCCACAGGTGTAGACACCTAGGAGTAGATAAACAACAGGGTTCCTTGTGTTTCCTGCTCTGCACCACCCCTCCCCCCACCCAGGTACAGTCTCTGACTAAGGGGTTTCATGAACTTGACCTTTATAGTGTGTTGCCTATATAAGGCAATTTGAGTGGCTTCTTGCAAGTAAAAGGAGAGAGAGGACATTATTGTCATCATGAATGGACAGTCTATAGGATTCATCTCCATGGGGCATGGGTTGTGGTTATTGGGTCTTCACATTTCATCAGAAACTGGGTCAAGTGCTGGACCAACAGCAGCAGCAAACACAACCGTAAAATCAGATCCCAACCCAAGGCCTTCGAGTGGACCCTGACTCAGGGTCACCCTCCATCGAGTTTACAAACTGTAAATCTTTATGTGTGGAGATTGCCCATCTTCCTTTTGAGGAGCGACTGGTGGATTTGAAATGATGACCTTTCAGTTAACAACCAGCTAATGGGGGAGCTGTTGTGTGTTTTTAAAAACATTCTTGTAATCCATTCATATATTTATTTTTTATTACAGTTTGGGTGAGAGTTTGCAGAGCAAATTGATTCTCCATTTAATAATTCATGTGCATTTTTAGTGACGTCAGTCAGCACAACAGCACTATTCCCATTTGCTGGTTTCCTGTTTCCCTTCTTGCTTCTTTCCTGACCCTTCCTGCCTCCTGAGCTTTGTGTTTGGCAAATACTGCCCTTCTGGTCTCTATAGTTGTGCAGAATATGTTCCTCACGTGTTTTACTGTTCACTTCATCGTCCGTCTATTGTTTGGCTGTAAATTATCTCAAGGGATGGCCTCAGTTCCAGGTTTAGATGGTGTCTAAGGGAGCTCTGTAGTGTAGACCAGAGGGATTTGCAGTGCTAACCCAAGGCCACACTTCCCTGGAAATTCAAATCTACCAGCAATTTCTTGGAAAAAAGATGGGCAATCTCCTCCCATGCAATTTACAGCCAAGAAACTCAATGGTGGGTCAGTTATGAGTCACTTCTGACTCCATGACAATGGAAAAGAGATACAGTCCTGTGATTTCATGAATCAGGCCAGGAAGTCTGATCTTGTCATATGATTTTGTGTTTCGTTCCATCTTTTTCTACAGTTTTGTTCTGTGATCCGTGTTAGACTGTTCAGTAGTGAAAGTCGGGCACCATCTACTTTTTCTGATCTCAGAGAAGTTAAGGTTGGGCTCTGTGCAGCACATTAGTCTTTTAGGACTAATTATGTCCTGCAGTCTTTTTTTTTTTTCTTCATACTTTTTGGTCCAGATAGAAAAGACCAGTAATTGCATCTAAGATAGTAATTTGCAACAGGAAACTGATCTTGACCATAGGTAAATCTGATTCCCCAAACACATGTTCTTGGCCCCCATGCTGCCATACTTTTTCATAGTTTATATTTTTTCAAATAAATAACGTTTTCACTTGATTTTAAAGTTCCTTCACTCTATGGGTTCACTGTCTTGGGGTGGGGGGAAGAAAAGAGAGAAAGAAGTAGGAAAAGGGCTATCTTAACAGATCTCACTTGCTTCTCCCTTGGTCTGACCTTGGTGAAGTCTTCATTGCTCTACAAGATTCCATCTTGATCTTCCTTTCTTTTGGTCCATCAGCATCTTGTACGAGAGTCTTACAATGCCTGACACCAAGAAGATACTAAAGTCGGTTAAACATTAACCAATGAAGTTTATTTCACTTATTCTGGAAATTATTCTTCAGCTGAGTTTTCTAAGACCCTGCATGGTCTTTAAACCAACAAAGAAATTCCTGAAGAAAGAACCGGATTCCTGGGTCAGAAAACTTCCTGTCCTTTTATGACTTGGGAATGTCACACATCCTGCCCTCTTTATTTTGTTTTCTTTCTTCTGTGGTCATGGACATTCAGAAATATCATACGAAAAGAAAACAAGGGACCGAGAGTCACACACTTTCCTTTTCCAGCTTGGTGGGAATCTGTTTTGGGCTTAGGCAGCCCTGTCTGAACAAACATGCTCAAGTAGCAGGGACCACCACTCTGGGCCCTGCACAGCTGTGCTACCAGACTGGTCTGCACTCAGCTTGGCCAAAGCACTGTGAGCAGTGGAAGTCACCAGTGCCAGGCAGATGGTTCACGGATTGTCAGCGGACTCTGAGTGACCTCAAGAATGCTGACAAATGCCAGCCAGATCTGTACGGAGTGTGACAGCCCCTGCTTACTCCCTGACAGTCCTCACTTCTGTTCATTGCAGCTGGGAGCCCAGCACTGACCCTACGAACCACCATATACGGAAGCCAAGTCAGATGTCTCTAAGGAGACAGTCCAAGAGCTTTTCCTGACAATATCAACATTCACAAAACCTGTCTTACTTGTTCTTCCTCTAAGACTAATTTCCAGGACCACACAGTTCAGCACTTGGTGTCTTGTTGGCCAGGAAAGCGCTAGTCATCATCAAGTCAACACCCACTCATCTCAAGCCTGTGTCCAGGTGGAGTTGTGCTCCATGGGGCTGTCAGTGACTGGTTGGTTGGGAGCAGATGGTCAGGTCTTTCTTCTGAGGAGCTTCTGGTGGCCTGGTTTCTCTGACCTTCCAGTTAGCACATTAACCTCATATTCCCACCATTCAGCAACTCCATATTGCCTTGCAGTCTTGGTAAATGACTCCTCAGGAGCTAATCTTGACTCTTTTGTTTTGATAGTGCCCTGAGGGTGAAGATGGTGGGCTTTGAGGTTACTCGGGGTTGAGTTCAAGGTCCAGAGATGCCACCTCCAGACCAGGAGACTTAAACTAACCACTTGGCCCTTTGCACACCCAGCTTCCTCTTCTGTGAGTGCGGAGGACACCAACAACCCTTACAGAGTCACTGGCACAAATGTGTGAGATAATGAGCCTGAAGCTCTTAGCACAGAAGCTTGCATTCACGGTCAGTGCTCAGGAGGTGTTAGAATCCTGTTACTGCTGCTGGCACTCTCGATGGGTCTCAGGACATCTTTGGCCAATAAACTTTACCTGGTCAATATTTGGTGACTTTAAAACCCAAACCCACCGCTGTCAAGCTGGTTCCAGTTCCTAGTGAGCCTGACGGACTGGGTAGAACTGCTCCCGGGAGCCCCCAAGTCTGTGATCTTCACAGAAGCACGCTGTGCCATCTCTCCTGCTCATCGTGGCCAGTGGGCTCGAACTGCTGAAGTTTTAGGCTATCAGGTGAGCTCTTAACTACACCACCAGGCCTCCTTATCTGGTGATGAGTAATGCAAAGTCAGAATAGGGAAAAGAGCACCCAACACTTGGTAGGTGCTGGAAGAGAAAGGATTGGAGAGGGGTGGAGAAGAGGATGGAAAGGGAAGAAGGAGTTTGACAGAATGTCCAACCCAACCTGTTGGAACAATCCCTGGGCAGATACAAGTAATCTACTCAATATCCGTTTCCCTCGTTTTCCATGCGAACAAAATCTGGGTTTTTGTTTTGTTTTGTTTTAGTTTTGGCAATGTGCTGAGTACTCACTTTACAACATCCGTGTGGTACTGTTGTTGTTAGTTTTGACTCTTGACAACGTTATGAACAGCCGACCAAGCCTTCCCGGCCCTGTGTGGGCCTCACAGTTGCTGCTGGTCTCATGTCATTTCTGCAGTGCTGTCAGTCCATCTCTCCGAGCGCCATCTTCGCCTTCACTGACCCTCTGCTTCACCAAGCGTGATAGGCTTCTCCCAAGACTGACCTCTCCGGAGACCATGCCCATGTGAGATGATCTCCCACGTCACCATCCTTGTCCTCCTCCAAGACGGATGCGTTGGTTCTATGAGCTGTCCCTGCTGCAGTCAACGTCCTCTGCCAACTCCACAGTTCAAAGGCCTCAATTCCTTCTCTGTTGCTCTTATTCATTGTCTAAGTTTCTTATGCTCACAAAGTGATTAAAAATATGACTTGGACTTTCACAGGTAGGGATGGCGAAATTACTCATAGGATTGTTGGAAATGTTAAATGAATTACTGCATGTAAAGACATTTAAAAGGTCCTCTTTACACAGACCCAATAAAAAAAAAAATCACCTCCAAACTCACTGCTGCCAAGATGCTTTCAACTATCATCAGATTTCTGAGGTGGCAAATCTTGATGAGGGGAGATTGCACAATCCTTCTCACATAGGGAGGGTAATGGATTTGACCCACTGGACTTTGGATTAGCAGCACAACATGTAACATACTTCACTACGACTTCTTCAATACACAATAGGGACTGTTGTTATTATTGCTGTTGTAGTCTTGGTAAGGGAGTACTGGTGGTTTCGTGGTAAGGAGCTGCACTGCCAACCCAAAGGCATGAAGTTTGAATCCACAATCTGCTCCATGGTAGAAGGATGGGCAATATCCTTCCACATAGTCTACCGGCTCTGGAGGTTCAACTCTAGGTCCCTGCTGGGAGTTCAACTCTGGGTCAGTTTCAAGTCAATGGTAAATAACAAAAAGTGCTCTTGATAAGATTGCTATAGCAACAGGTAGTTGTGTGACTTTGTCCAGATCTATTTCATGCTCTAGACTGTAGGTTTTCCTAACTACATAATGTGAATATATGACTAAGTATTTGTGCTTTTTCTCTTACATACAACCATCATGCTTTTGCTAATATTACTATCATCTGTATCCTATCTATTCTTTTTGTTTTGGAGTAAATATCTTTTCTAAGGAGACCTGGTAGCATAGTAAATTAAATATTAGGCAGATCAAAAAGTGCATTATGCTAAGTGAACTAGCTCAGGCTAATAAGGACAAATATTGCATAAGACCATTATTGTAAAAACCAGAAAGATAACTTGTAAGTTGTGTATGGCTATCCTAAGAGGGAAGAGGTGGGGCCAGGGGCACCGAGGTTGGAGAGGAGGAGAAATCATGAGTTGTAGAGTTTGGTGGGTGGAGGGAGCGGGTAGGAGAATTATGCAAAGATCCAATGGGAATCTGAAAAGAAGGGTTAATAGTGGGCATATATCAATGGTGACCAATTTTGTATGACATAATGTGTGGAAATGATAATAAGAAACACAATGTGAATGAAAACAAAGCAAAAAATTTTTAAAAGTTGGTGATTCAAAGGCAATGGATTGTCCTTTCACTTAGGGCCATAGAGGAATCTCTTTAGAAGAAAACATCATCTTTAGAAGGAGCACAATTCTTATCTTCAAGTAATGATAACAGTAGTCTGTAGCCAGTGACTGCAGCAAGGGTCTCAAGTATCTCAGGACAGGACAGAGTTCAGATCTGTTGTTCATAAGGTTGCTACGAGTTGTACTTGACCTGATGACACCTAACAGCACCAATGTAGTCTGTACTTACTTGTAGAAATAACCCGAGTTTCCAGAAAACACAAACCAGGAAGCTATCTAGTATCCTTGAGACATGTCCATCTTCCCAGCAAAAGGTGACCCTCACATTCTGGTCACCCAGAGCTCATGTCCATAAAGAAGTCTTCATAGTCACTGGAATATCAACAATCATCAGTATCTCCCCTCCCTGACTTGATGCATGTTGTCCCCATGCATGATGCCCTCATGAGCAGAGAGGGGCAGGCTATCCCATCTATCTTCCCCACTCAGATAATCACATGCTAATGCCACTGAGTTCATTGATTAATTCCAGTTCAACAACGACCAGGAAGAGAATATTTGCAATTGATTGTGATTAATCCAGAGTTTTAAGATCACATTTGAAAACTGTTGGTGTGAGGAACTCTTCAAGCAGTGCTTGAATTGGAGGCACTTATACACGGAGGTGAGAAGTGGTGGAGAAAGACTGGAGGTAGACCCCCAAAAAGTGGTTGAGAAGTAGTGCTGTGGTCTCTCCACTGAGCTACATCAGTATCTGCTGTCCTAGCACAGACTTCACCTTCAGCACAATCATGGGAGCGAGACAGCAGCTTCCTGTTAACTGATGACAAGACTGAGTTTTGCAGGGAAGGATCGCAGAGTCCCTTTTATATCTCCATTCCTCTAACTCTTAATTTGCTACTTTTACTCATGATGTTCGGACAATCCCAAAGACACTTCTCTGCGTGTTGTCCCCAGAGCCTTCCCATTCCTTAGAGACTGACTTTTTAGTTGTTGTTATGTGCTGTCTGTCGAGTTGCCTGTGATTCATAGTGATACCATGTACAACAGCCCTAAACCCTGCTCTATCCTGTGCCAATCTTTTGTCTTCGATACACCTACCCCTATTATTGCAGTCACAGAATCAGTCCATCTCATTGAGGGTCTTCTTCTCCTGTGCTGTCCCTCCACCCTCCCAAGCATATTCCTCTCCAAGCACTGGTCCCACCTTGCAACATGTCCAAAACATGTCAGATGAAGCTTCAGAATCCTTGCTCCCAAGGAGTAGCCTGGTCTCACCCTCTCTTGGACAAACCTATTTGTTCTCCTAGCAGCCCACAGTATATTCAATTCTCTTTTTCAGCACCACAGCTCAAAGGCATCAATTCTCCTTTTATCATCCCTAGTTATACTGTGCAGCTTTTTGATACATAGTAAGCAACTGCAAAGACCATGGCCTGTATCAGGTGCACCTTAGTCTCCAGACTGATATTGTTGCTCCTCAGTACTTTGGAGAGGTCTCTGACAGCAGATCTTCCAGCAGAGTCACTTAAAAACAGAGACCTTAGTGGGTGTAGCTCATAGAAAGCCTTCCTCGGCAGAGTTTGTATCCAGTTGTCACGAGGACTAGACAGGTAAAGACCTCTTGGAAGGTCCAGTCATCTCAGACGCACATCTTCTCTTGTGCATGGCCACTCATAACTGTCCCTTTCTTGCTGAGGTTCTTAACCTGACAGATTTTTGCTGAATATTATGCCAGGGTTGAGAGGTGTCTAAGCTTTCTATCTTTTTGTTAAGCTACTTGGAACTCTTGGAAGTTATGATGTAGCTGCATTCACACAGAAGACGGTTGGGAGGCAGGGGCAAGCTGGAAGAAGGTCGCATCCAGGTGAAAATTCTTAGCAGATGGCCCCGTCCACCCCAGTTAATAGAGCTGCTCAACACAGACACTCAAAGATCAACCACTCTCATTGAGACCTGGCTCTTTCTTCTTCTCTATTTTGGAATCCAAAATCTCTATCACTTCCGGTAGTCACGAAGCTTTGCAACCAACCACTGTTGCTTTGTTGCTTTCCCAAGAGATGAGGACAGGAGAGCGAGTCAGATACCCTTCTCTAGTCATACCCATGGTGCCAGCTGAAGATGAGTGTCCGGGCTCTCTTATTCCCCCCAAAGAGCCCGGTGTTTCGGCAGATGGGTGGGCGGAAAGGATGGCAGTGGGGGTGGCGTCTGGCATACCACCGGAGGGTGGGTGACACTGACATCATACCTCGCGTCTCTCCACAAAGGTTTTGATTCCCTTTATGAGTATGATCCGCCAATCCGTAATCAAGGGTTAATTTCACAGCTCACTGCTTCATCCAGCATAATATCCATTCAGACTAATTAAATCTGTCTAATAACGTGAGCGTTTTTGTCTTTGTTCTTCCCCTCCTTTGTTTTACACCCTTCACATCTCATCTCCAGAACCGCACGCCATCACACTCTACTTGACAAGCAGAATCCATCCCTAAAATTAAAACATTCCTGACCTATCGGCAATGACAAGGCAGGCGAGCTTCACAGTGCTCCGGCCCATGAAGGGAGCTGACACATTTGTTTTTAATTTCAAAAGAGTAGAAAGTGAAGATCTGACCCCGTCAATCAAGCCCCGTGACAAGTTTAATCATTGGTGCCCCACAAAATTCACGACTAAATAGGAATGCAAATACTGTATCAGAGGGCTCTTATAAATGCTAATCAAGGAGAGGTAATCAACTGACAATTTCACTGATCTCTTTTCTGAAGGAGTCACTCAATGCTCTGTCTCCGGGCCACAGAGAGAAGAGAAAAAGACAAAAGAGATGGAGGCGCGCACCCACCCTCCCCAACCTTCCTTTTATTTCTCCTTCCAGGACAGTTCTTTTTAAAGTGGGAATTCGCTCTTTTGATCCGTCACTGAACTTTAAAGCAAAGAACTTACACAGTTATATGTCAAGTGTACTTTAGTGTATGGGTACCAGGGCTGGTCAGAAAGCGCACGGAAACTTCCGAGGAAATAAAAATCATCATTTGTCTTTGTCATTAATCTCTTCTCAAATTCTCTTATATCTTAAAAGTGACTGACCTTCTCTGTGACAGAGAGAGAAAGGCAAAGGCGGGAAAATATTACAACTAGTCAAAAATCTGGAAATTGTGATCCCCCTTCAGTTAAAAATAGAAGAAGAAGAAAAATATCCTCTTACAAAGTTGTTCGTGGGTTGGCGAAGAAGGTGTAACGATCCTAGGGAGGGTCTCCCTCGAGGGCCTGGCTGGGTTTCTGGACGATTGTGTCATTTTGCGTGCCAACGTTTTCAGGGACAGAGGGCTCTTTTTAAATTTTCACCAAGTTCAGAAGAATGAGCAAGTTTTTCCTTCTTCTCTTACTTTTTAACCAAGAGGTCCTAAAGAGATAGAACTCCCTGGTTACTTTTTACAGGAGACATTTTTTTCTTGGAGTCATAACAGAAAAAGCATTTCCCAGGGCTAAATATCAACTTTGTCTTTAATGTTGACGCAGTAGCTCTGAAAACAGAACCTTCCAAAAGTTCAAATATTAGCAGGTTACTTTTTTTTAAGATTTTTTTTTTTGGTATGTGATTTTGTTTTATACTGATTTGCTTACAAGATTCATTTCATTCATGAACATTGTACTTCCCACATTCCTTCACTCACATCATGTCTCATACAATCACTATTATATACATTGTGTTTTATGAAATCAATTCCCATTCATCTATGCCCACCAATACCTTCTCTTTTCAGAGGCACACTGGATCTTTCCCATTCCTTCACACTCCATCCACCCACTGAACTGTACTGTCTTAACGATTTCTCTCCCTCCTCATTTTCTAACCCCCTATCCTAGTCCCCTTCCCCTTTTGAACATTTTTATACATATCTTACTATTCTAATTCTTACTATACTAATCCTTCTATTGTTACAATAATGGTCTTAATGCAGTATTTGTCCTTATAAGATTGAATTAGTTCACTCACCATAATGCTCTCTAGACTCTCTCACGTTATATAGGATTTTATGACATCATTGCTCCTTAGTGCTGCATAGTCTTCCATTGTGTGAATGTACCATAAATCCTCAATTCATTTGTTGATGGGTAATTGGGCTGTTTCCATTTTCTTGCAATTGTGAGTAATGCTGCTATGAACACAGGTGTAAGAATCTCCATTTACGCCTCAGTTCTGTTTCTTTGAGGTATAGTCCCAGCAGGGCAATAGCCGGATCATGTGGAATGTCTATGTTCAGCTTTTTGAGGAAATGCCAGTCTTCCCGAGTGGCTGCACCCTTCCTCCAACCCCACCAGGGGAGTTCCACTCTCTCCACAACCTCTCCAACATTTATTGCTCACTGTCCTGTTAAGCTTTGCGGCTGCCGCTGGGGTGATATGGTAGGTAGACTGGTAGATTAATTATTTTTTGAGCTTTTAATAATTACTTGTCTGTATTTTTTAATAAATTACAAACTTTAGGAAAACAGGTTGTTGTTGTTAAGTGTCGGCGAGTCAAAGCAGCTTAATTCTTGTAGCAATAATTTTAAAAACAAGTTGTTGACTCATCGTGATCCGTGTGGGTCAGGGTAGAACTTCATTCTAGGAGATTCAGTGGCTACTTTTTAGAATCATATTGCCAGGCCTTTCTTCTAAGGTCCTTCTGGGTGGATTCAAATTCCTAATGTTCTGGTTAAAATTGAGTATACCACCCAGGGAGTACAGCTCAATCTACTGATACCAGATACCCAAGGTACTGTATTTTACCTTATCAATGAAAAAGTGAGGATTTCTTTCTTTCTTTAAAAAAAGATTCAAGGTGTGCTTTTTATTTCCTGTTCTATGTATAAGAGGTCACTGTTCTGTGATTGTAGGTGGATTCTGAGGGTAGGACAGAGTAGGAGTGCTCCAAGCTCCACAAGACTGGCAAGGCTGTGGCACAATTTGTACAGAGTTGCTTTGCAAAGGCGGTGCCTCTCTGACAGTTCAAATCCACCAGCAGCACCAAAGGAGAAAAATGGGCAATTTCCTCTGTTTGATTCAGAGCCTTGAAAAATCTGCTGGGATGTTAGCTAGGAGGTGGTTCCAACTCCAGGGCAATGAGTAAGCGAGCGAACCTTGACAGAGCAGGCAGCTACATTCCCCCTGGGAGGGACTGGAGCATTTAAACCACTGACTTTTTGGGTGGCAGCTGAGTGCTTAACTGCTGGCTTCTTCACCCCTAGCCCCCATCTTTTTATTGTGGTTTTAATGAAAGTTTAAAGAAAAGTTGGACTTTTGTTCGTTCATGGTTTTATAAGTGAATAAATAAGGTTCTACCCTTTCATGTAATGTCACTTTCTAAACTTTGGGCTTCAGATCAGCAAGAGAAAAGCCCAACCCTGGACATTAGTCCAGTGTGGGTGATGAGAGGAGGTCTCGGTGGCAAGTAAAAGGGTTTCAGGGATGGAAGTATATATCCTGAAGGGGAGGCAGCTGAAGGCTGGCTGTGTGTTTGAAGCCGGATCTTCAGGGGCTTGTCCTGAGGACCCTTGAGCGGCCCTTCTTGAGAAGGTGTTGGGATGGTGGAAATGGCTAAGCTGATTTCCTTTCAACTTGTCCCTTTGAAGCCACCACTTCTTCCTTTTAATATGACTCAGATCTGATAAACCCCAAAACTACCACCCTGAGATGATCTTTAAAGCTTAAGCCAAAAAATACCCTTCAAGTCTTCTTTAAAATCAGTCGATGGTTTAGCTTTACTGGCAATGAATGCCTGCTTTGAGCAGTTTGTTCTTTTTTTATGAGATCAAACTGACAGCAGTCTCCAGTTAAACAGGACGTTTAGGCGGCAGTGAGTTTGTGTCCACGGACAATCTGAAAAAGGAGGGGCTGGTTAGTAGTAGAACCAGAAGGATGCAGTCAATGTGCTGAATTGGATATGGAAAAGCTGTTGGGTTGTCAATGTTTTGCTGCCCATATGTATTTTCAACTTCAACAACAACAACAACAGCAAAAAACCCCAAATAAAACAATAACCAGACCTGGTAAGGATTGTTTTTGTGTTCTCCCATCATCAGTGAGACTAATGGTTGGAATATTACAAAAGACAAGAGACGAAGGTGAGGACTCATTGTTTTTTCGACCGTGGCTTCCTCTAATCCATGTGGTGGTAAGTTTGGGCCACTGGGGTCCAAGAAGGTGTTGTATCCACACGCTCTCTTCTGCCTGACGTGTGTGAGTGGTGTGTGGTGCGAGTGTGAGCTCTGAATATGGTGGAGACCACGTGGCTTGCTCGCTCCTCATCGCCAGTGAAACCCAACTCAGTGTCGGGGGTTGACGCCCAGTCACCTCAAGGCAGGTCTGTTGGTTGAGTCATTGTGAGATAAAGAATTAAAAAAACTTAAAAAATGAGCTAAACTGGAGCCCACAAATGATAATAACATGTAATCAGTTTTTCAAATTGTAGGTCATTGTAGAGAAAGGGCCTTGAGTTTAAATCAGCGGTTCCCAAATTGGTTTCCATGGAAACACAGACCTGAGGGAGGCTGACAGATGTTATGTGAAGAAATGGATATTGGGTTCTATATGGTTGGTTAATATAGTTAGTCCCTGGATGGAGAACATCCGCCTTATGGAGTGCTGTTAGTTAATAACAGACCACAACAAAGCCCGTTGTCAGGTCCTGAGTCAGAACTGACTCACGGCTGACCCTCCAGTGCCTTTTCAGAGGCAGTAAATCACAGCAGAGGAGACTGCCCATCTTTTCACTAGCAAAGCTGCTGGTTGATTTGAACCATGTACCTTTGGTTTGGCAGAACAACTCTTTACCACTATGCCCTATCGTTCTCTACAATAACAAAGCCTGGTGTAGGGGTAAGAAGCTGAGCTGCAATCCCAAAGGCACACTGTTCGAAGCTACCAGCTGCTCCAGGATGGGCAATCACCTTCCATGCAATTAAGTCCTGCGAAAATCCAAAAATCCACTGGAGGGTCAGCTATATGGGTGAGTTCCATGCCTAAGGTACACAACAACAACTACATTGTATGGAAAAGTTGAGTTAAATACAATGGTTCATTGTAAGGAAATCACCCTTGCCTTGTGACTCTTATACAAACAATACGTGGCTTCAGAGACTCATCCACCCCAGAAAGAACACTTTCAGCTTTTTAAAGTCAGCTCACATTACCCGTCATGCTGCCTTGAGCGTGTGCCTGGACCAGGCTTATGTTTTCCTCTTTTTCACTCAGGTAACTATGCTGGAGAGCTCACGGCAAAGACTCAAGGGAGCGAGAACAGTTGATAAGACCATTGGGGGAAGAAGAGAAGGACTTAAAACTCTAGAACTGAAAGCTTCTGACCAAAGAGCCTGCTTAAGTGGTTATTTCTGTGAATCAAGGAAGGCAATGCCACGGATGTAAGATTATAACTCAGAGAGGGCACCCCTGGTTACGGTGGCGTGATCGGCTGCTGCAGGGATGTTAATGATAAGAACGGGCAAAGCTCTGTACACACCTCTCCTGATGCCTGCTTCAAGGAGCTGATTCCTGCAGTAAACCCCCAGCACCTCAGAGCAGAATCAGACCCTGATTCTCCTTCACACACGTCCACACACAAACTTGGAACATATGACACACCAAAATGGGGCCATGTCCACGTCCTCTACCTCACCAGTGCTGCTTCTTGGAATTATTGAAGCCTCTGTGTAAATGCTGCCCCTTACTGGGCTCACCCACCCCACCCCTGTCACACTGAAGGCATCAGCAGTGACATCCTTCCGATTTGCTTATTTCTTTCCAGCACTAGCAGTACATAGTTTTATGAGCCCAGAGATCTCTTCTGTCTTGCTCCTTGCTCTGTTTTTGGTTTCTAAGTACCACCTGGTCGCGGGAGTCCTTAGGATGCATTTACCTGATGGGTGGGAACTGACTCAATGCCTGTGAGTGACTTCTGAGCCATTCAGCATTTTGCCCATAGAATCCTTTCCTATTGCAACTGAATACGTGAATTTACCTTCTGTTTTTTCAACTTGGTAATATATAATTTTACATAGCAATGTAGTTTCAGGATGCTGTCGTTGTTATGTGCCATTGCGTTGCGCATGACTCATAGAGACACTATGCACAGTGGCTTTGAACCCTGCCCTATTCTGAATGAGTCTTACTGACTCTGACACACCTAATTAATCCCATTGTCCCAGTTACCGTGTCAATCCATCTCTTTCTGGGTCGTCTTCTCCTATGCTTTTCCTCCACCCTTCCAAGCATGATGTTCTACTCCAAGCACCAGTCCCTCCTGGTCACGAGCCCAAAGTATGTGAGATCGAGTGTCAAAATCCTTGTCTCCAAGGATAAACTTGGTTTCACCGTCTGTCTCCAAGACAGACCTATTTGTTCTCCTGGTGGTCCATGGTATGTTCGGTACTCTTCTCCAGCACCACAACTCAAAGGCATCGATTTGTCTTCTGTTGTCTTTGATCACTGTCTGATGCATAGCAAGTAATCACAAAGACCATGACCTGGATCAGGTGCACCTTAGTCCCTAGAATGACCCTGTCGCTCTTTAACACTTTGGAGAGGTCCTTGATAGCAGATGTCCCCAATGCAATTCACCTTTTGATTCGTTACAGTGTTGAGTCTGAGGGGGCTGGTCAAGCAGAGGGGAGATTCTGGGGTGAACTATAAGTATAGAGCTCTGGTGGCCTAGTGGGCCAGGAATTGTCCTTCCAGTCCAAAGAGAGAGGATTCAAATCTCTTCATGTGTGATTTTACAGCCTCTGGAGACCTGCAGGAGGGTCATTATGAATTGGTTCCGAGTGGACAGCAATAAGATCATGATGGTGATGAGTGGGAAAAGGGTGGGAGTGTGGGCTCGTGTGCCTGGATTGAGGACTGGATGATGGGGCACAGGAGGACGACGGGGCCTGGTCACAGCAGAGGACGCTGCTTCAGCACACAGTGTGCATTCTAGAAGCAATGATGTTGACAATTTGATCGTCACCTGTTTGAATCTCCCCCACCTTCATTTCCAAGGCCATACCTTGGACTCAGAAGATGAAGCCTAAACAATGGCCCAACTGTCATTTGGGTAACTTTTAATGTGCTTATTGTGTAAGTTATCAACAGATGCCTCGAGGGCTTGTGGTAATGGGGTATGTTAAAGATGGAAACACAAGAGAGACAAGCAAAGCGACACTTCTCCTCATAGGACCCAGCCTCCTGGATAATCTGTTCTGCATATAGATTGAAAAGATAGGGAGATAGGACACATCCCTGGCGTACACCCTTCCCAATTTTGAACCAAGCCATAGTCTCTTGCTTTGTTCTGATGACTGCCCCCTGGCCCAAGTATAGGTTTCCCATAAGCATGATCAAGTGTTCTGGGATTCCCATTCTTCTCAGAATCAGCCACAGTTTACTGTGATCCACACAGTCAAATGCCTTTGCATAGTCAATAAAACACAGATAGCCATTTCTCTGGTACTCCTTGCTTCCAGCCAAGACACATCTGACATTAGCTATAATATCCCTAGAACCACGGCCTCTTTTAAACCCAGCCTACACTTCTGGCAGGTCTCTGTTGATGTGCTGTTTCAATCATTTTCGGGTACTCTGTGTTATATACATAACACAACCCTTCTTGCTGAAACTGAGGAGGACAAGAAGCGCTTGCAGCAGAAGATCAAGGACTGCAGCCTTCAATATAGATTGAAGCTCAATATCAAGAACACAAAGATTCTCACCACTTGGCCAATTGGCGGCATCAGGATGGATGGTGAAGAGATTGAGATTGTTAACAGCTTTAGTTTGCCTGGCTCCACAATCAACACTCTTGGCACTAGCAACCAGGAAATTAAAAGACATATTGCATTGGAAAAGTCTGCTATCAGAGACCTCTCCAAAGTACTCAAGAGCAATGATATTAGTCTGGAGACCAAGGTGTGCCTGATACAGGCCATGGTCTTTGCAATCACTTGCTGTGCATCAGAGAGCTGGACAATGAGTAGAGATGATAGAAGAAGAATTAATGCCTTTGAGCTGTGGTATTAGAGAAAAATATTGAATATACGATGGACTGCTAAGAGAATGGACAGGTTCATCCTAGGGAGGGTGGAGAGACAGAACAGGAGAGGAAGACCCTCAATGAGATGGATTGACTCAGTGACTGGGGTAATGGGGGTAGATGTGTCAGAGACAATAAGATTGGCACAGGATAGAGGAGGGTTTAGGGCTTTGTACATAGGGTCGCTATGAGTCTCAGGTAGCTCGAGGACACATAGCAACAACAACAATAACAACAAAGTGTTGTCTTCTTCATTTGCATAAATGACAATAGGAAATATCTTGACTCACTGGTTCTTTTGTGAAGCTGGTAGTTAGAAGTCAGCCACCCTGTGTAATGACCACCTCTATTGATATGTGGCAGGACCTGTACTTGGTGCTTTACACTGTCTCAATCTGTCCTCTGAAAACCCCTGGGAAGATGCTTTTGTACACCTGAAAAAGAAGAGGGATGCAGAGGTGACATTTCTTGCTCCGTGACAGGCAGTGGGCTTGGCAGGGCAGAACCTCTGTGCCTGGGGACCTGGCTGCATCTGGATCCATCCAGACCCAGTCAAGTCCACCACCATCAAGTCTAAGCCCACCAACACTCCCTCCATCAGGCTTCTGAGGTGGCAATGGTCATGGGAGCACGCTGCCAGTCTTTCACTTACAGAGTGAACAGCTGATGGGTTTGAACTGCCAGTCTTCTGGTTAGCATCCCAATACTTACCCACTATATCATCAGGATGCTTCAGCTTGAGCCAGGAGGAAAACAGAACCACCTGCACGTGTGGTTTAACATTCTCTGAGATCTGCCACAACTGATTTTAGTCATGTTCTTTAAAACTGCAGTTTAGGTGAAAGGTCACAGACCATGTGAGTCTTCCGTTCAACAACTCGTCCACGTTTTGCTTTGCTGCCACTCACACCAATGTAACAGTATTCTTCCCACCTCCTCCCTGAATACACTGTTTTCAGTCATGTTACTTTTCCTGTCCTTTTTGCCTCTGGGTTTTGTTTTGGGGCAATGTTGTCATTTTGGCATAGATTATTCCTTTAAATAAGTTTTATCATTGGGGGAGGGAATATGTGGAAATTTGGTAACAATTAAAATATCACAAAAGTAAATTGTGCCTCTCTAGCCCTGTTGTTGTGTTGTCATGTACGTTGAGTCGGGACTGACCTATAGCCAACCCTCCAGAATGATTTCAGAGCCTATAAATCTCACGGCAGGAGATTGTCCATCGTCCTCTCACAGAGAGCTTGGTGGATTTGAACCACGTGCTTTTGGGTTGGCTGGTTTTGTTTTTTACAGAAATACTCTCTACACAAACAGACAAACAAAAGCAAATCTAACCAATGGCTGTGCAGCAGGCTTGCGCCGGGAGAGATTTGACTGGCCCAAGTAGGGCGGCTTCCTTAGTTTCTGGGACAAGCAGATGACCATATGACTTAATCTGGGTAACTGTTACTATTACTTAATTATGGACAATGATAAAGTATACATATCCCATCAACCACTTCTCCTTGTGCAGTTCACTGACACCGATTGCGTTCAAGTTGTGCCAGCTTCCTTAAGAACATTCTCCAAATGATCCCAGCCTCATTATCAGCAGCTCACAGCCCCCTAAGCTTCTCCTCCATCCTTTTGAGACGCTACTGTCCATTTGATCAAATATAGATAGTCCTCTGAAGGAATGAGCAGCAGCGTGTAGATCTTCTTGTCTAATTAGGGTAAATGAATGCTTAGTTCAAAGATGACTTCAGGAGATAGTTTCTGTTCTAAGGTTTAAAGATCTCCTCAGGTTAATGGTGTTGGGGACAATGATTATCAAATAGCTTGGCTCAGTATCAACAGAGATAAAGCGAGAGGAGAAGGTAGGACAAGGGAAAGAGCGAGCCTTCATCTGAAACCCTTCTTGACTCAAGAGGCCTCTCACTGAGGCTGGAGGGGCTGTGTTTGGCTTGAAGACATACTTTGCTTGACCTCTTGGGTGAAGTTTTTAAGTGGAGTGGTGCCAACATGTTAAAAAAATTAAAAATTTCACTTAATGGGTTTCTAGCTTCTTCTGAAAAGACACTGATAAAACCAAAATGCAGAACTTGGAGTTCTGACAGCTTAAAAGCCAAAGTTCTGCGAGGAAGGTGAACAGCTGCCCCCGTCTTGTTGAACGTCGTGGATTATTTGGAGCAGCTGCCACCCTCTTGCTGAAGAGGTGTCAGGAAAGGACCAACTGGACTATTAGGAGAAGAACACGGCAGCAGAGTTGGGGGAAGAGTCGTCAACAACTGTTGTGACACAGGTAATGGTTTGCAGCAAGTGTGGACTTGAAGCACTGAACTGAAAGAAGAGCCTGGTGTTCTAACAAAAATGCAGCCATCGTCAAATTTGTATTCGAATTTTGTAAATAAACTAGTGGGGGGGGGAAGAAAAGAAAAAAGTGCAGTCATTGAAAACACACATGGAGTCAACAAGAGTTGGAATTGACTGGACAATGAGTTTTGATTTTTTTAAAAAATGTTATTATTTTTTGTGTGTGTACCGTCAAATCATATCTGACTGGTACAGGAAGAAACTGTCTCGCCTTCTCCAGCAGAGCATCTGGTGGATTTGAACGGCTTACCTCTGGGATTGCAGTGCAGCTTCTTGCCACTAGGCTACCAGAGCTCCGCAGGACAATAAGATTTTATGACGTAGATATTTTTGTTGGTGTTAGATGCCATTGAGTTGAGTACGACTCACAGTGACTCTATGAGCAAAAAGCGATCTGAACCCTGTTCTATCCTATGCTATTCTCACAATTCCTGACACACAACAGCCTATTGCAACAGTCACCATGTCAATCCAGGTAGTTGAGGGTCTTCCTCTCCTTCACTGACCTTCTACCCTTCCCAGCAACATGTTCTTCTCCAAGAAATAGCCCTTCTTAGCAACGCGCCCAAAGTATATGAGGCGAAGCCTCATTATTCTTGCCTCCAAAGGGCACTCTGGCTGCACCCTCTGTAAGACATATCAGTTCATTCTCTTGGCCGTCCCTGGGATGTTCAGTGCTCTTCTTCAACATTGCAGCTCAAAGGTGTCAATTCTTCTTCTGCCATCCCTATTCATCGTCCAGCAGCATAGCAAGTGATCAGAAAGACCATGGCCTGAATCAGACACTCCTTAGTCCTCAAACTGACATCATTATTCCTCAATAATTTGGAGAGGTCCCTAACTGCAGAGTTTCCCACTGCTGTACCTCTGAGCCCTGGCCTGACATTGGGGGTGCCTACAGCTCCCCTGGCTGTGCTGTTCTTGTTGGCAGCAGCGTCTCTGACTTGCCTTAAAGCTCAGGGCTGAGCTTGAAGAAGGGAAGTCTGGTGGAGAAGCGTTTGGAGATCTTGAGGCGGGAAGGTAGGGAAGGACTCTGGGTCTCGGAGAGCAGAGAAGAAAGCCGCCATGGGGGTGGTCAGCACTCTCTGCAATCACCTCCCTGCTGTGATTGATTCTCTGATTCCCCAAGTGAAGCCTCAAGACGACAACCGAGGGTGAGTTCTCCCCGACTGTCTGTAATCACACCACAGTTAGAGCACAGACGAGAACTGTCAGGGCAGAGAGTCTAAAGCAATGGTGATGAAGCCATATGGATAGAGAGGGAATGGTGTCATATTGTCCAGTATGCCACCAACGTGGTCATGCTCAATATGAATGTAGATCATGGTCAATGTCATACTCGTGTAGAATTTGTGACTAGATAGTGTCTGATTTTGCACACTGCCTCTACAAGTTAATAAAGTACTTTTCAAAAACTACAGATGAATGCACACTCATGTTTATTGCAGCTTTGTTCACAGTAGCAAGGAGTTGGAAACAACCTAAGTGCCCATCAACAAACGAATGGCTAGAGAAGCTGTGGTATATTCGCACAATGGAATACTATGCTGCATTGAAAAACAAGGAACTCATGCAATATTATTCAAAATGGTCGACTCTGGAGAACATTATGCTGAGTGAAATATCCCAGTCACAAAAGGACAAATATTACATGATGCCACTGTTGTAGAATGGGACTGTCCTTGGGGTTGGGGAGAGACTGAGTAAGATGGGTTCAATAATGTATACTGCACTGTAACAGAGGAGGGAGAAAACTGTTTAAAAGAGATATATAACTAGGTATTTCTGTCATCACAGGAGACTAGAGTGAGGGCTACATGGTGGAGGGGACCTGGGGGAGGGTTTGTAAAATAATGAAAGAATCTTTTCTTTTACTTTTCCATAATTTTTGACTCATGCACTTATAACTTGTTAGTCAAATTTGTGTCTTCTAGGTTGCAACACCCCCATGATAGATCTTCAAGGATATGAACATGTACGGCCAAGCACAATCAATAAGAGTGCATCTAAATACCAAAATCAATCTCCATAATAGTCTATGTGTTTCCTACTGCCAAAGGGGCCCTTTAGAGTAGTGAGAGAAGATCTTCACCCTGAAACCCACAGCGTCCCTTTTCAGCAGGAAGTAGCTAAGAGAATACGCCATCCCCTTTTCCTTATGACTCAGGGTGAAGTCTCTCTCAGGGAGGAGTGATAGGGAATGGCAAAGGACACACCGACAAAGGAGATTAATCAGAACTGGCTTTGACAAGCACTGTGGCATTTGGACAAGAACAAACTGGGAGGAGGGTAGAGAGAATAGTGCAACAATGAATGAATGGAAACCCAAAAATCTCTGTAAATGTTTATGAAAATTCATAAAATATAATTATAGAAAAAAAAAGTTGCAAAAAAAAAAAAACCTACAGATGAAGATTTGAGTTCTTAAGGCCCATTTCCAATGTCCCAACTCAAGTCTTTGTCCCTCAGCTCTGCTGACAGGAAGTACTCAATGACAGTCCTGGAGCTAAGGGACATCCTATTTTCTCTCGGAATAATGGGCTTGTATTCTCAACGCCCAAATTAAAAGGCCTATTTCATCTCCACAAAATACTTCCTAAGAAGTTGAGGTTAACAGAGTGTCACTGACTAATATTCCTTTCATCAAATTACATCCTGAAAACAAGGTTTTCTCTCTCTCTCTTATATATATATATATTTGTATTTAAGCAAATTTGAAACTTGATTCTGGATTTGATTAAGTTTTGCAGAAATTGGGCTTGTGATGAATCATTAAACAAAGACTTTTTTCCTTTCTGAACAGCAATAAAGCCTCCCATGATTAATTAAGGGCACAATGCCAAAACAAGTGTCTTTGTTCAAAATGCAGTGGACAAGACAGCCTTGGGAAAGTTGATGTCTTAAGTAGGCGTCACAACATGTTTTTAATTATGTTCAGGAAGAGGAACAAGAATGGGAATCACCAACTGTTTAGGAAGATAATATTTTTTTTCTTTCCGAGGAAAGATTAGAATTTAAAAAAAAATAATGAAACAAACAAACAGAGCATTATTGATTTAACACAAATGCCATTTGTTGAGGCTTTTGTAATTTTCTTATTAGTGTCATCTTTCTGGAGATCCCAGCCCCCTCCCGTCTGCCACCAGCTTGGCATCCTTTCAGCTCCCCGCACCATGATACCATAAGCACGCGGTGACTGCTCATATTAAAATGTTTTATTTGTTGCAATTGTACAGATGATCAAGCGGTGTAAGTCCTAAATTATCCCAATCATTGCCCAGGCTAATCGGAAGAGAGCGAATCGTGACCGCCTGGCGGAGACGAGCAGGCAGGCCCGGGAAGCTGGGCCAAGCTGTCAGTCAGGAGAAGAAACAACAGCCGCAAAGTTCATGCAACATCGCTTCTCGATTGCACCATCCCGAGCAGGCCCAGTGCTCGGCGGGGGCAGACATCAGTCCGCACCGCTGATGGGCAGAGGGGAAGATGCGTTTGAAAGCAGCTTAACTTTGGGTTTCTTCGTGCAGTCAGATTCTATCTGGATCAAAGTGTCCTATCTCAATAGTAAAGGGAATGACAGGGTGAGCTTTCAACGAGGCCAGTTCTTAATTGCAAAAGGCGCAAGGCGGATGAGGAGCCTCCCTGTTGGTCCCTCGCCCCTCAAACTGTCAGGAAACGGCCTCAACTCATTTGGAAATCGATGGACATGTTGCAGAGTGGGAGCGTGGGGGCCTCGTGTTTCAAAACATCATTTACAAGCATCACTCACGGGTTCACAATTCCTTTCTCCCATCCTCACTGTGCATCCCACTAGGCTCTGCAAAATGGTTAATTATTCATTTTGCTGCTAAGTAATGGCTTTATCTTATCATAAGCATTAAGGATATTCAAGACTGGCACAAAAGAATGTCCTGGTTTCAGACATTCTGCGGTTTCTTTTCAATTGTTTCATATGCATGGTGGGAAAGTTGGACAAGTAAGGACAACCAGGGTCTTTGAGTTGTGGTGCGGGATATGGAATATGCCACGGACTGACCAAAGAACAAAGAGATGTTTCTAGGAGGTCATGCAATCAGGGTGTGCCTCAGAGGTCAGGATGGTGACATTTCTCCTCATGTACTTTGGGCTGTTGTCTCGAGAGGCGAGTCCTTGGAAAAAGAGAATGCATTTGGAAAGGCAGGGAGAGGGTCAGGGAAGGAGAGGAAGGTCTCGGAGGGGTGGATTGACACAGTGACTGCAACAACGGCCTTAAGCCTGGCGGAGACCATGAGGATGACACAGGATAGGACAAATGTTTCTAACAAGGGTTTCTATGAGTTGGATTCAACTTGATTGCATCTCCCAACAACAACAAAAGTGAATGTGGTTGGAGCTGGGGTTTGGGGTAATGTTGGAGACATCCAAGTGAACAAGAATTTGGACTCCAGGTCTGCAGAACCGTTAGGAGAAGCTCCTATGGGACCCTAGTGTCCCTTTGCCCAGGAGGAGGTTAACATCTTGTGGGGTTGAAGCTGACTCAAGAACTATGACATGTTGACGTCTGTCAACCTTCCCATGAACCAGTGACTAGCAAGTGATAGCCCTGAGGCATTGGTTTTAAAAAAAAAACCCAACTGGTTGATTTAAAGCCTTTAAGTTAAGTACTCCTTTTATGTTTTTAAATGAGAGAATAGAATCCCGAGAAGAATATTTCAGGACACGGAGAACGATATGAAATTCAGCAGCGCTTGGCTGTCAATAAAGTTTTATTGAAACAAAACCAGAAGGCATTTCCCCACCCTGTGGTCAGGAAGATGCAACAGTCCCCGCAAGTTGCCCTAAACCTGCACAGCATCCCTGCTTGTCCACCTGCCGAGATGTGGCCAACACCTTTGGCACCTACTTAGTTCCACTTAGTGCCACTGCTCACCTAGATGGCACCAACAGCTTTCTAACTCTCAGGCTGCTTGCCCCTCCACTTCCATCCCCGCTACCCTGAGGCTCCACGCCACAGAATGTCCACTTCTCCAAATGTCATTGAGATGATGTCACTGCTTGGCTTACAGCCATCTAGCAGCTTCCTGTCACTCTTACAACAAAGTCTAGGAGCTTTTTATATCTCCAAGACCCTTCCAACAGGACTCTTGTGTCCTTGCTTGTGTTGTCCTTCCACAGTCGCACCCTCTTTGCTCTTCTACACTCATAATTCTTCCTCAGAACTTGACACCTGCTGGCTCTGTGTCCCTACCCATCCCTGGCTGCCTCCTTCCTGTCTCTCAGATCTCAGCTCAAAACAAACATCTTTGCAATCCCTCCACTGGCCACCTGGCTTAGAATAACACTCCCCTTCCATCTCCAACATTATGTTCTGCCATCTTTCCTTCATAATTCCCATGCCAGCCACCAATTTCTTGGTCATTCTGCTTCTTAATTGTGTGTTGATCTCTTTCTTCTTTCCTAGAATATTGCCTTCTAGGCAGCAATGACCTTGACCATCATATTCATTGCCAAGACTCAGAATAGTACCTGCCACATTTTAGATAATGCGTAGTTGCCAAATAAATGACTGCATTCATTTCTCTGCATGTGGAACGTCTTGGTCACAGAGAAGTCCCTTTCCCCTTGTGTTCCAGTGCCTGGTACCTCAGATGGGGACTTGGAAGTTCAGGAGTAGAAGTTTCCCCTTCCGAGAAGACCCCCTGGGTTGGATTCCCAGCCAGTGCACCTCATATGCAGCCATGACCTTCCCATCAGCGGAGGATTGTGTGTTGTTAGGAGCCCGCAAAGGTTTCAATGGAACTTTCAGAGTAAGAAAGATGAGGGAGAAAGGCCTGGAGTTCTGCTTCTTAAAAGTCAACCAGTAAATGGCAACATTCTGATACTCAGCTGGTCCGAGGATGGGAGTGGACAAGGCAGTGTTTCATTCCACTGGGTGGTGTTGGCATGAGTCAGGGGCCAACTTGATGGCAGGAAGCGAACTACTATCACCACACTTCTTCTGATCACTCGCGTCAGTTCCTGCTGGCTCTGCCCAGGTCATTCCTGCAGGTCATCGTAGAAGACCACATGCTTGTGGATTGACTGCACACTTTGAGCTGTGACTTGGGGAGCTCTGGTGACCTATTCCATAGGGAGTCGGGTTGCTAACACAAAGGCCAAGCCTCTCTAACTGTCCAAATCCACCAACAGCTCCTTAAGAAAATGATGACCTTGTGATTTACAGTCAGAGAAACTCAACGGAGGGTCACCTATGAGATGGGCCCACATCAATGGCAATGAGTCGAGTAGTAGCTGTGACTCAGAAGCCTTGATGGCATAATGTGTTACCTATCTGGTTGTTAATGAAGAGGTTGGTGGTTCGAATCCACCCAGTGTTCCAAGAGGGACTGATGGAAATCTTCTGTGGCGATTTACAGCCCTGGATACCTGACAGGGTGTCACTGTGAGAATTGACTTGACAGCAGTGAGTGGATTTTTGAGCTGTCATGTGAAGCAATGGCAAGATTCAAGTATCAAGTGGGGAGCAGCTTAGACTTTTCAACCTAGTGTTTGGAAGAATAGAGAAACGGCCAGATAATTAGCTGTAAAAGGAGTCTACTCTTTCATCACCGTCAGTTACCCACTTCCCAGATTGAATTCCAAGCCAGTAGCTGCTCTGAAGGTGGAGTGACTGCAGATACCAAACCATGGATAAATTAACATGTAAAAGGAAGTCTTGGACTGGGGTAATTATAGGATATTTCCTTAATAAACCTTATCTGATCCTTTTCCGCTAATAATTGTATGTAATTATATTTATGTGTGAGAACATCGCATATTAATGGAGACGAGGGCCCCGAGGATTTGAAAAAGCTTATGAAGCATTTGAATGGACCAATCATTACACATTACACAAAGTATGTGAGGAGAAAGGAATTTGTCAAAAAGAAATGGGATCGTCAGAGAAAGCCAACACTTTCATTCATTGATAATATTTTTATTAGGTTGTTACTTTCAAGTGTCTTTTTTACTGCCTGCACTTGAATTTAAATGTCTGAAAAGGAATGGGTATTCAGAAAGAGAAAAGTAATTACACCCTGTAATTTTGATTTAATTACAAGGAAATAGATGTAACACGATGTGATAAAACTTATGATGGGCTCTTTAAGTGATATATGTCATTAACATGTTAATTGGTATGAAATCTGAACTCCGAGCCAGAGAAATCTTAGGTGAATATGAGGTCAACTCTATTACAGGCAGTTTTATCATGATAATTCCATAAATGTATTTTAAGTTTTATTCTGTGATGTATGTTTTCCTGTTGATGTTCAAGACAATGAAATTTTAATTCTGATCTTAAAAAAATTTTTTAAATTGTCAGCCCTAAAATGCTGGGCATGGCCAGCTTGAATCTAAAATTGAATAGATGTGTGGTCAAGGCCAGATTAAATGGGAAATGTGTTGGGTTTTTTTTGTTGTTTTTTTTCTTTTCCTCTGAAGCTCAAAGACCAGGTCACATAAAAGTCCAGTCCTCTCGTTAACACCTTAGTTAGCATAATGACGAAAAGAAATGAATAAAGATTTTGCTTAGAAGAAGACTGCTTTTTCCTCAAAGACTCACCCCTTCTGGTCTGTTTATTTTATTTCCCAATTTTTTGGATTTAGGGCAGTGGTTAGTAATGAAAACAATACAGACTGCCCCCTTTGGTAGGAGAAAGTAGACAAACTAAACAGAGGTGAGTATAGTGCAGGCGGGAAGGAAGATACAATTGACACCAGAAGGTTGGTTGGTAACAGTTAAAGGCTTGCCTCCCAGCTTACAGACTGGTAGTTCAAATCCACCCATGGAGAAAGATCTGAGAATCTGCTTACATTGAAATGACAGTCAACTTAGACTCAACTTGTAGCCAAGCAAGTGCACCAAACTCACTGCCACTGAATTGATTCTGCTTCTTGGAAATCCGCTGTCAAGCCTGGAAGGCTGGAAACCTTAATGGGAGCTGATCCTTCTCCGGACCTCCGGCTCAGCCCGAGTTGATATGGATCATACCACCAGAACTCGTGACAGGCCAACAGCAGACAGGTCTACAAGGTGACCAGTGACACTAGGGAGGGGCTCACTCCTCAAAAGGCTAAATAAAAGAGCAGTTTTCGCCTCATGGAGAGAATGGTCATGTGACGGTTTACATCAAGCCCCCTTTTTTTTTTTTAATCACCAATTTAAGAAACCCAATAATTTGAGAAATGGAGTTTCCTAAAATTATTAATTTTTTAAAAATTTAACAACTATATTCTTTACTTGCCTGACAGAACATGAGGCTACTTCCTGGGGCGTCTTTGACGGCCAAGCAGAGGCAGCCCCTGTATCAGAGCTCACTGGTTGGACCATGCAGTTATTGGCCAGGCGTGTGGGCTTCCTAGCGCTACCCCTGCAAAGTGGGTGGCCTCAAGCCACAGCAGTTTATTCCCCCAAGGTCAATACCTCTCAGAGAGACTCCTTCTTCACCTTGACCTTGCCTCTTGCTTTTGGGGGCAGCAGGTGGCCTTTGGCTTTTACCTCATCACTCCAACCCCAGTGGCTCCTTCTCTCATCTCACCAAGTGTCTGCTTCTCTTTCTAATCAAGCCATTTTCACTGGATTTAATGTCCACCCAAACACAGCGTGCTCTCCTCTGGACCCCTACCTTTAGCAATGTGCGAGAGAGTTCAAGTTTTCCTTCAGCACCCGGCTCACTTGGTGGCGTGGGGAAAGGTGGGGCCACTTACATGGTGAATGGACAGGCTTGTCTTTGTGAGACAAGAGTCTATTTCCAAACAAGGTCATGTTCTGAGGTTTCAGGTGGACATGGATTTTGGGAAACACACTTAGCCCATGCCACCTGGCGGCCTCAGAACAGAGCATGTCCTGCCATGCATGTGTGGATTAGACATCTGCAGCCACACAGATACACCCAGGGTTGCCCGACCACCATGACCCCCAGAACACTTGAACCTTGGAGGGTCTGTAACTCTCCTCTTTGTGTGGTGAACCCTGTCTGAAGTCCCAGCCCACCCCGTCCTCCCACGAGCCTTCCCTATAGAAGTCCAGTTGGAAGGGAGCTGTGGTTAACTCTATCCAGCTCCCTCAAGCCCAGCGGTGAGCACCCCTCACCCCACATCCACTCTCACAAAGGCACGACTGGCCATTCATAATTTAAGTGGGTCCTTTCTTCCCTACACACCACCAATACAAGCCGGATGCTGGAGGAAAAATTGAACTCTCTCTCCCAGGATACACCAAAGATCAAGCAGAATCTCATTAAAGCTCACTTCAAAGAGTCATCCTTTATTTCCATACAAACAAGTTGAAATTATCGCACATGAATCTGCTGTTAGTAGGACTCTGTTCCATTATGTATGATTCCTCACGCTCCGGTCCCAACAGTGGCCGCCCATCGGCTTCCCAGTAACACTCTCAGCTTTGGGAAGGGCCCTGGTCTTGGCTTACTACTCCATCTTTTGCATATTTATTTTCTTTATTTCTTTTTTCTTCACAAGTGCCGTAATGCATGAGTTCATCAGAATAGCTATTGTGATCTTGCAATTAAGCTCAAGAAGGGAATTAGTGTAATTAAGCCCATGCGGTACCTGTGCTCACGTTATTATTACTAATATTAATATTTGCTGAACATGTATTGTGGGCAGAGGTAGTGCATAGGAAAGACGGTATCGCATTTTCACCAGAAAAAAATTTATTTCCTTTTCACCAGCACCTCATGAGATTGGTTCTGATAATTCCTCTATCACACGGATGGGGGTCTTAGACACATTAAGGGGGATGCCCATCAAATCAATCTGGTAAGGGAGAAGTTTAACCCATTAATGGACAAATGGATAATAATTAGCAGTCGGGATTCAATCTGGTCTGCTTGATGACAGAGTCTCCTAATCATGAATCCATTTATCTTTTTTAAAACCATGTAATAACTTTCGAGAAGAATCTCTGGGGGCTCTGTGGGTAGAACATTCCGTTGTTAACCAAAAGGTTGCTGGTTCAAGCCCTCCAGACACGGTGAGGAGAAGGATAAGATATCTTCATCAGTAGAGATCTACACACAGACCCAAGGGAAAGTTGCACTCTGCCCTGCAGGGCGCTGTGTGCTTGTGTGGACTTAGGGTCGTGGGCTTATTACTTTAAAGTGTCTTCTTAGATAATCAGTCATTTGGGAAGTAAGTGTTTTGATGCACAACGTACCTTACCGTTGGGAAAATGAGTGCCTGGAGGTGGAAGGAATCCTGAGAGCAAGAAGACCCGTCAGAGCCCTTGTTTTGTCTGTGATCCTGGACACTTCTCCCAGGCATCCACGGGATGATGTGGAAGTTGCATTACTGCGCCTGTAATTTTTAAAGTCTTGGGGCCAGGTTGGTCTGTCTATTCACTTAATTCCTGTTCTTCAAGAGGGCTCTACTTAGATGTCTTTACCTGAGATGAGGAGAAATGAGGAAAAGAACTGCAATAGGGAAAATGGAGCCACAATATTCACCATACCTGCTTCTCTAGGATAACTGTCAAGAACAAATGTTACATTCTTGGGGTGCTGACTGATACACAGTAAACATTGTTTGTGTGTGTAATACTAATTTTGTGTCATTACCATTAAGGTATTTAATACATTTAAGATTCCTATATCTTTATATTTGTGTTTTTGGTCAACATTCTTGACACCAGCATCCAGGAAATTAAAAGACGTATTGCGACGGGAAAGTCTGCTGTTAGGGAACTCCCCAAAGTACTGAAGAGCAATGGTGTCTCTCTGGAGACTAAGGTGCATCTGATAAGGGCCATAGTCTTTGCAATCACTTGTTATGTGTTAAAGAGTTGGACAATGTCTAGGGAGGATAGAAGGAGAATTGATGCCTTTGAGCTGTGATGCTGGAGAAGAGTATCGAATGTACCATGGACTGCCAAGAAAACAAACAGATTCATCCTGGAGAGGGTTAAACTAGGCTGCTCCTTGGAGGCAAGGATTCTGAGGCTTTGTCTGACATACTTTGGACATGTTTCAAGGAGGGACCAGTTTTTGGAGAGGGACATCATGCTTTGGAGGGTGGAGGGACAGCACAGGAGAGGAAGAACCTCTATGAGGTGGACTGATTCAGTGACTGGGGTAATCAGAGACAGTCAGATTGGCACAGAAAAGAGCAGGGTTTAGGGCTGTTGTACGTAGGGTCGCTATGAGTCTCAGGTGACTTGATGGCACATAACAACAATAACATGTATCTCAAGGTCATGCTATTGGTCCAGCATGGTGAACTATCTTCTTTTAAAGTAATTCTCCTTCTTTTTCCATTTCACAGCTTGACCAATAAAGTCACGATCCCCTTCAATGTTCTTTTCTCCTCCCACCACTCAGGACAGTTAGCAAATGGCACGTCCAGACATCTTTGCTCATCTTTTAATGAATGATACAAAGATGGTTTGAATAAATGGGTGACACGTTTTGCCTCATGGCCCACTCTCGGGCTTTGAAAAACGGTTGGAAGGGAAGTTTGAATTGACTGTAGTTTTTATTTTTAACTTCTTGCATTAGCTGATGTCAAATCCAGTCCCACTGTCAGGACAGGAAATGCTGGGATCTTCTGTAAAGTGTCTTAATAATTTCCACATTATTTGTTCAAACTATTTGGCTGGCACAATTGAGACTGATTTTTCTATCAGGAAATGTGTCACAGAGAGCCCCAGACAGGAAACAAAGCAAAGGAGCCTTGGTTCAAGACGGACTCGGGCGTTTTGCACACATTCAGCATGGCCCTGATGGGAGTTTGGCTGTAGATGCTGTGTCTCTCTGAGCTCCCTTCTCTTGTACTCCTCATCACCTCCGGTGCCTCAGACCCAGCGTCTGTCAGCTCTTCCAGAACCATCAAAGACTCGTATTGTTCTACTCCAAAAATGGTTTCCCACAACAACGTTTTTATGGTTTATATTTTTTGAAGTGATCTTCACCCAGATAATATTTCACAGACCTGGTCAAAAATGACATCTCCTTATTCTTAATTAAGTTTTTAATTGTGGCTAAAATAGATATAGAAGAGAAAAATCTATGCTTTCACCCACCCTTGAGGAGCCCTGATGGCACGGCAGTTAATTGTTCATCCACTCACATTTAACCTATTTGAACCCACTAGTCATTCTCCTGAAACCAAGGAGATTGTCTGCGTCTGTTAAGTCATACAAGCTCTGGCCACAGACAGTCACAGCCAATCACACCTGATTTGAAGGCAGTGAGGAAATAACTTTTTTTTTCAATTTTATTTTATTCTTTTTGTGTGCGTGTACCATCAAAGCAGATCTGACTGGTACAGGAGGACATTGCCCCTCCTTCCCCGGCAGAGCATCTGGTGGATTTGAACCGTGCACCTCTGGGATTGTAGTTGCAGCTTCTTGCCACTAGGCCACCAGAGCTCCCCAGGAAATCACTTTTAAGTGTACAATTCAATGAGATTAATTACATTCTCCTCATTTGAAATGATTTTCAAAAGTATGTTTTTAAAAATTTTTAAAATATGAGAGGGTCTCTGATAACATATGAGGAAGTGGGTATAATAAAAATATGAGGGAGAGGGTAAGAAGCTGTGCTACAGACCTGAAGGCACGCAGTTCGAATCTCCTCCCTTGTGATTAAATTGCCTCTGAAAATGCACTGTACACAACAACATTTTTTTAAAACAATGTAAATTGCTCATTGTTTTAGCCACACTGAGATAACTATTTTATTCTCACAGTCTTAATAGTACTATGTTATTCCCATGACAGTTAAGAAAAATAATCTCAACATTCAGCCAGTGCTATGTTTAACAAATATGGTATATTTTCTTTGTCTATATATGAAAACCTAACTGGTGATATCTTTTATGAGCCATTTTAGTCTTTTTCTCAACAATTTAAAATCATATCTCAAATTCGTCTTTTAAAACACTTAGAAGTTTCAAAGAGAAGAGTGAATTGGGGGAGGAAGGTGTGGGCAGATAGAAAAGTGCAACAATGAATGAATGAAAATCCTCAGTCTCTGTAAACTTTTATCAAAATTAATAAAAATAAAAACCAAACACCTATTCGAAGTTAGGAGTTTCAAAGACTGTCCAATATTGCACGTTTCAAGATTACCCAACATTTAACTCTTTCATGTTCTGTTGTTGCTGGCTAGTAAAATTGCTTTCAAATTGTCATTATATTACATGTTATCACAGTGAAAATCTTTTTTTCCTTTTATTATTATTAATTTTAATGACAGTTTACAGAGACTTTGGATTTCCATTCATTGTTGCACTTTTCTCTCTGCTGCCCCCCACCCAGTTCGCTCTTCTCTTTGAAAAGTAAAAGAAGAATTCATTCACTGTTACACAATTCCTCCCCACCAAGTCCACTCCACTGTGCAGCCTTCGTTCTGGACTCCTGTCA
>NW_006399765.1:26300847-26301819 GCF_000299155.1 Elephantulus edwardii | reverse complement strand
GTCCTTGGAGAGGGACATCATGCTTGGGAGGGTGGAGGGACAGCGCAGGAGAGGAAGGCCCTCTATGAGATGGATTGATTCAGTGACTGGGGTAATGGGGAGTATGTGTATCAGAGACAATAAGATTGGCACAGGACAGAGCAGGATTTAGGGCACATAGGGTTACTATGGGTCACTGAGAACACACAACAACAGCAATAATAAACAAAATGAGAAAAGACAATGTCATTCACCTGCAGTTTTAGATATCTGTTGTTAGGTGCTGCCAGGCCGATTGAAACCCTGCCCAATCCTGTACCATCCTCATCATCTTCACCCTGTGCAAGCCCCTTGCTGCAGGCGGTGTCAGGCTGTTCCTTCGTGGCTCTCTCCTTGGTTGACCTTTCACTTTTCCAAGCATCATGTTGTCCTCCAGGGACGACTCCTGAAACCTGCTCAGAGCCTAGGCGACGAGGTCACACCACCTTACCACTCAGGAGCACCCTGGCTTCCGCTCTTTAAAGACACGCTTGTTCATCGGACAGTCTACGGCACCCTCAATATTCTTCACCAATCCCACAGTTCAAGGAGGTGCTTTTGGATCTTCCTTTATTCATTGTCCAGCTCTCACAGGCACATGAGGCAATTGAAAATATCATGACGTGGGTCAGGCACATTTTCTTCTTTAATATGCTACCGTCATATTGAGCGCCCATTGATTGCATTTCTTGTGCTGTAACTCTTTGCTGGAGAAGATCACCCATCTTTCTCCTGCAGAGAAGCTGATGGATTTGAACTACTGACTTTTTGGCTAGAAGTGGCCACCAGAGATCCTTTGGGACATTTTAGATGCTTATATTTAGAAGGGAAAGAGAGAGAAAAGGAGAAAGAGGGGGGTGGGGAGAGAGGAGAGGAGAGAGAGGAGAGAAGAGGGGAGTTGGGGAGAGCAGGGAGAGGGGGAGGGGAGAGGAGAAAGGGGAGGGAAGGGGACAT
>NW_006399765.1:26290076-26300747 GCF_000299155.1 Elephantulus edwardii | reverse complement strand
ATCACATATCCTTTTTTTTTCCCCCAATCAAGCCTCCTTTATTGAAATCATCTGTTTCAATGTAGTATACATCATTTATCCCATCTTTCTCAGTCTCCCCACAACCCCAATGTCAGTCTTGTTTTACAACAGTGGCACTATGCAGTATTTGTCCTTTAAAGACTGAGGTATTTCATTCACCATAATATCCTCCGGGGTCACCCATTTTGTATAGTATTTCATAGTTTTGTTTTTCAAAGCAACGTAGTATTACATTGTGTGACTGTACCAGAGCTGCTCTATCCATTCGTTTGTTGATGGGCTGAACATTTTTATGTAAAACCTTGTACATGCAAATCCAAAGATATTCGTAGGAATGTAATTTGAGAAACAAAATTATTGGGTGAAAATAGGAATGGTTTTCTGATTCTAAACGGTTGTTGTCGTAGTTGTGTACCGTTAAGTCAGAACTGCCCCGTAGCCGATGCTCCAGTGTGTCCTCAGAGGCAGTAAATCCCGCGGGAGGAGACTGTCCATCTTTTGCCTGTGGAACAGCTGGAGGACTGTCAGGGGAGGGAGCCCAGGTGACACAGTTCTTAGTGAGCTGTGCTGCTAAGTCAGAGGTTGGACTTCTCTCGTGGTTCAAATCCACCAGCAATTCTGAGGGAGAAAGACAGAAACTGGAGGGAAAGATTGCCCAGGGAGCAGGCACACAGCTAAACAAACAGAAAACCCGTTACATTCGAGTTGTTTCTGTTTTCTGTTTCTTTCATGCAGCCGTCCATTAGGGTTCTGAGGCTGGAAGCCTTTACAGGAAGAGACTGCCCACTTCTCCCCCTTGGAGTGACTCGGGAGTTTCAAGCACTGACATTTCAGTTTCCGGCCCAACACACAGCCCACTACTCCAGCAGGGTTCCTTAAGCATTCAGCTGTTGTGTGTCGGTACGTGCTGTCAAGTTGTCTATGCTGTGACTCAGTGACCCTATCAACAATAGCTCCGAGCCTTGCTCTATTCTGAGCCAACCATATGTCTGACATATGTGCTTCCATTGCCTTGGACAGTGAGTAAATCCATCACACGTAGGCTCTTCTTCTCCTGTGCTGACCCTGACTGATGCTCTTCTCCAACAACTGGTCCCTCCAGAAAACATGGCCAAAGGATGTAAGGCGGAGTCTCAAAATTCTTGCCTCCGAGGAGCAACCTGGTTTCACCCTCTCTAGGACCGCCGACCTGTTAGTTCTCTTGGCCGTCCGTGTTATTATGTCCAATACTGTTCTCCAGCACCACATTTCAAAGGCTTTGATTCTTCTTCTGTCATCCGTAGTCATTGTCCAGCTTTCAGATGCCCAGCAAGCAATGCTCACAGTTAATAAGTGTGCATTGTCTGCTGTGCTAATGAAATCTGCTGCTGCTAAAGCTTGCGTTCAGACTGAACGTGGTGGCACCTCCTCTCCCTTCTCCATTCTCTGGCTGGGGAATGACTCCTGGGATTTGTCCTGGGTGAGTAACTTTCTTTTCACACCTCCGGAGTACAGGGAACAGCAGGTCTATTATTTAAATTCTCCAAGATCAAGGATGTAAGAATGAAGGCTGCCCCTGGCCCCACCAGACATCCAAATAAATCTCTCAGCTTCCAAATGTGGCTGTGTCACCAAGGGATTAATACCAAGTGAGTCAGTGCCAACATCAAGGCAGGGAAAATAAGCATTTACTCTCCTGGAAAATCATTTTATACTGATTACAAGTTGTAGCCTGTCACTCGGATGTGAATTGAAAATGTGCACATTTGCAAGGTTAATATTTCTCTCTAAAAGTCGCTCTCTCTCTCTTCTGCCTTCCCCCTCCCCCAATGGCTCCAAAAGGAACAGAAATTGCAAACAAATATTCATCCCGCAACATCCTTATTTCATGACCCAGAATTTGAACTTGTTTTTGATTTCCCCTCCAAGACACTTCCTCATGAAAGCAGGTAGCCAGGGTGGGCTCTAGTGGTCTCCAACAGTCTTGCCCAGTCTCAGCTCAGTGACATTTGAGACAGGAGCAAATGGTCTTTGTTTCGGGACTATCCTGTGCATTGCAAGAGGCTTAGTAGCATCCTTGGCCTCTGCCCACTAGATGCCAGCAGTACCCTCTCCCTGCTTGAGACAACCAAAAACACCTACTTTGCCAAATGTCCTCTGGAGAGCCAACTTGTTCTCCTTTTCATGGTTGAGAAGCGTTGACCTAGCAATCTTGAGGCAAGCAGACTGCCAACTCAATAACCTCCAAGCCACAGCGTGTGGTCAAATGTCCACTTTGGGAGCCGCGTCCTGGCACTAATTTACACTCCAGCCTTTCAACCCAAGGCATGCCATCTCTTGCCCCCTCCTGGCTCTAAACACCCCTTTCCTAATTGATTTGCTACAGAATATGACCTTGGCAATGAAGCTTCCATGAGCAGCTCTTCCCCTGACCTAATGTGGAGTTTTCGCTGGGCTCGCCTCTCATTACCCTTTCTACACCAGTTGAGTTGCAGCCATGAGGGATTTCAATGTCAGCAGTAAAAGCAAACGTTGCATACAACAAAAATTACCCTTGAAAATTCTTCAAGTCTCCCTTGAAGACAAGAAAGATGGTTTTAAAGAGTCCATTTGGCTGAGTAATTGTGATGCCCGCTAACAATGAAGACTGGAGCATCGATGGTGTGGTGCCTGTGTGTTATGCTCTGGACTGAACGGTCAGTACTTGGGATCCACCAGCTGTTGTGTGGAAGGAAGTCTTCCCTTTAAGAATTTACAGCCTCTCATCTCACCCCAGTAAGAACAGCAAAATTCAACAGAGGAGCAAACATCAAATGCTGGCGAGGTTGTGGAGAAACTGGAACCCTTATTCACTGCTGATGGGAGTGTAAAATGGTGCAACCACTATGGAAGGCATTATGGTGCTTTCTCAAAAAGTTACAAATAGAAATACCGTTTGACCAAGCAATTCTGCTACTGGGAATATACCCCAAAGAGACCATAACTACCACCCAAGAGGATATACACACTCCCATGTTTATTGTGGCTTTGTTCACAATAGCAAAGAGCTGGAAACAACCCAAGTGCCCATCAACAAGTGAATGGATAGAGACGCTCTGGTATATTCACACAATGGAATACTACACTGCCTTGAAAAACAAGGAACTCATGAAATATTATGCAAAATGGATGACCCTGGAGGACATTATGTTGAGTGAAATATCTCAGTCACAAAAGGACAAATACTGCATAGGGCCACGGTTGTAAAACGGAACTGACATCAGGGTTGAGGGAAGACAGTAAAGGCGGGGAGGAATGGTGAATACTTCATTGCAACATATGAGGGAGAGAACTGTCTAAAAGGGATATGTGATTAGGTATTATTGTCATGACAGGAGTCCAGAGTGAAGCCTGCACAGTGGAATGGACTTGGGCGGAGGGATTGCATAACAGTGAAAGAGTTTTTCTTTTACTTTTCAGGGAGAAGAATGAATTGGGGGGAGGGGTCAGCAGGGAGAGAAGTGCAACAATGAATGACTGGAAAATTTAAGTCTCTGTAAACTTTCATTAAAATTAATAAAAAAAAATTACAGCCTCAGAAGTCCAGTGGAAGGCTGAGATGAGTTGGAATAGACTCAGTGGCAGTGGGTTTAGTTTTTGGATTGAAAGTTTAACAACTATTGACTTGCACTAAAAGAAGCAGTACTGTGATTAGTTGATGTTAAGTGGTTTCTGAGTCGTGGAGAGCCCATGTGCACAGAGGAGAACTCCAAGGGTGTTCAAGGCTGTGACCTTTCAGAAGCACATTGCCAGGAGTTTATTCAAAGGCACTCCACGGTGAGTTTAACTCACTAACCTTTCAGTTTGTACTAATCTTCCATGACACACAGAGAGTCTGGATGGGATATTCTCATTACCATGGAGTCAATATTTCAAGTGCCCTGTCTGGACAGTCCAGTTTTTGTACCTTTAAACAATTTCTGGTGACAAATAGGGGAAAGGTAGAAATTTCTATTGTGAAAAAGTCTGAAGGTCTTTCTTGCTTCTATTTTAAAATGACTGCTTCATATGCAGATAAAAGTTGGACAGTGACTAAGGAAGACCGAGAAGCATTGATGAGAATTGTGATGTTGGCGAGGAGCACTGACTATGTCAAGGACCGCCAAAAGAACAAGCAGATCTGTCCTGGAAGGGGTGCTCCTTCTGAGCAAAGAGTGTGAGACCATGTGTCACATACTGAGCATGTTGGTCAGGAAAGTCTAGTCCTTGGAAAAAGACATCATGCCTGGGAAGGTGGAAGGTCAGGGAAAGACACGAAGACTCTCAGTGTGATGGTTTGACACAGTAATTACAAAAATGGGCAGAGTAGATGGTGAGGTTGGCACAGGATCAGGCAAGGCGTTGAGCCATATGTTAGGATCCGTACAAATGAGTTGGAATCAAGTCATTTGACTCATTTGCTGGTAGAAGGTTTAAACAAGAGAATATATGGCAAAGTACCTTGTTATAGTACTTGGCACATAGTACACACACAGCGAGCCTTTCCAAGTGGAAATCGGAGTCTATATTCTTATTTGACAGACACAGAGAAGAGTTGGGCCACACCTGTACGTCTAAGTTGACAATTTCCTCTTGTGACTACAACTACAACTAGCGTTACTTGCCATCACAGCAGCCCAGGTGATTAAGATTTCTGGTTTTCTGGTTAAGAAGCCCTGGCGTCATAGTGGTTAAAAGAATGCAACTGTTATCCAAAAGGTTGGTAGTTTGAGCCCACTAGTCACTTTTATGAGAGAAATAGGAGACAGTCTGTTTCTGCAAAGATTCATACACAGTTTTGGAAACCTTAGAGACAGTTCTGTTCCATTCTGTGGGGTTGCTGCAAGTCTGAATCAGCTTGATGGCATTGAGTTTGTTTCGGTGTAGATTTTGCACTGGATTATGTAGGAGTCTACCATACGGGAGGCTCGTCCTCATTTATTTTGGATTCCAAAGCCACAGAGCAAATACCCCAAATTGCCACGTCAAGTGGCACCAAAAAAGGTGTTTGAATTAACATCGTCAACATTTTCTGCTTCCGTTTTAAAACTGAAGTCCCCACTAAAAGGAGCATTGCAACTGCTATATGATCTGAGATTTCTAGACTGTATTCTAAGTATCTAGTGTAATCGTTGACATACTGTAGGTGCTTGACAAATATTTTCTATTAATTCACTGAAACATTTTGAAAGTGGGGGACGATGGTGACAGTGAAGCTGCTCAAAGGATTGGAATGAAGGGCACTTTTGTTGCTATGTTGGTTTCTTGTTAGGTGCTGTGGAGTCAGCTCTGAATAACAGACCCTCTCCACAACAGATCTTATCCTAGTCTTATCCTGTGCGGTCCACATGGGCGCTGATACACCCGAGCCCATTGTTAGAGTCGCTGTATCAACCCATCATGCCAGGGTCTTCCTCTCTTTCTCACACACTACCTCCCCACCTCCTTTCATAATAAGATGTCTTTTCCTGAGGACTGGTCCCTCCTGAAAACATGTCCAAAGTATGTAATAATTATCAGGTCTGTTTAATTATCTCCGTCTTATTTTTGGCTCTTTCCTCCCTCTCTTACAGAAGTGTATCAGGAAGACTCTTCGTTTTGTAGCCTACCAACAATAACGAGATTTTCAGTTCAACAGGTGATCCCAAGAGTATGCTTGACTTCTTTTTAAATAAAGAATTTAGGACAACAACATTAAAAAACAAACAAACAAACAAACAAACAAACAACACAAAACACTGGTTCAAATATCCCCAAATCGGTTTTGATTGGAGCTTTGGTGGTATAGTGGATAAACCACTAGGCTGTGAATTGAAAGGTTGGTGGTTTGAAGCCACTCCCTGCTTGGTGAGAGAAAGATGAGAGAGTCATTTCCTGAAAGATTTACAACCTCAAATCCTCCCGGGGCAGTTCTACTCTGTACTATTGTTGTTAGGCTGAGTATGACTCATAGCGACCCTATGAATAGCCAACCTGAACCCCGTCCCTTCCCAATGAACAGCCTCACCGAGATACACATCCGAAGTATGAAAGACAAAGCTTCGCCATTCTTGTACTCAAGCTGCGCAGGTCCCACCATCAACAGTCTGTACTATAGCATCCCTATGAATAGGGTCTTAGGTAGCTCTAGTGGCACAGTGGTAAGGATCTGTGCTGCCAGCCCAAAGGCAAGCGGTTCAAATCCACCAGCTGCTCTGCGGGAGGCAGACAAGCAATCTCCTCCCATGTGATGTACGGCCTCTGAACACCTACTGGCTGGTCAGCTGTGAGTTTTGACTCAGTGGCACATAACAACCATAATAACAACATGAGTAGAGTTTGAATTTTGGATTTCCGGTCTTGATTTCATCTTGCTGGCTTTTATACTCTAGTCCAAAGTGCCGTGGGACATTTTCCATGACTGCTAATCTGGGTCTGTTACATCTAAAGAGGTATCTGGATTCATATTGAGGGATGCCCAAGGAAGTAAATCCAAAGCAGAGGCCCTCACAAAAAACAAAAACAAAACCCAAAAAACAAACAAACAACCCAACAACAAACCACCTTAACCACCTCAGCCCAGCATCAAGGAGAAACAAACCTGATGTTAATTTGTGCCCACAGCCAAAACCCAGAAGGTCAACCAAGGTCACACATAAAAAGACAATGTCCTTTAACCTTTGCCAACGAGTTTATTGTGCCAGGTAGTGACCTTGTGAGACAGGGTAGAGTTGTTCCATAAAGTTCCCAAAGCTGTAACTTCATGGAAGCAGAAAACCGTACCTTTCTCCCATGGAGGGACAGTTGGGTTCAAACCATTGACCCCATGGTTAGAAATGAATCACTTAGACCAGGTAGTTTGACATAGTCACTGCAACAATGGGACTGAGTCTATCATTGTGAGAATGACACAGGACAGAACAAAGTTCAGATCGTGTTCATAGGGTGGCTGTGAGTCATATGGGACTCAATGGCACCTAACAACAACAACAACCACTATTGCAACACCAGGGACTTGTCAATTCCCTTAGACAACTATTTTTTACATCCCAAATGGTGGCATGTAAATGTGGGATGTTTGTAAGGGGCAGTGAGATCCTATGGATATACTAGGAATCGACATTGGGACCTTACCAAAAATTCCAACAAAAATGACCATGCCCCGCTTCTGCAACCCTACTATGTTCATGCAAGTGCACAAAGTCAGAAACCAAGGACATGAAAGCAGTCATCATCTTTCCAGACCCCTGAAATCTAGGTGACATCAGGGTTATTTAATTCCAAGATACACCAATGGGTTCGTCTCACTGAGGGATGGGGAGGCGGGGAGGAGAATCTATATCCCTTTCATATATAAAAGGAAACAGATGTGATTTTCTCTACAAAAGAGCATTTCATTAAGGAAAAAAAACAGAAGGGGGGAAAAAAAGAGGGCACAGCGAGGCAAAGTGAACATAACCATTACTCTCCATTTCAGGAAAAGCAAACCCTGTTTGCCCGTCATTACGGAAGGTAGCGAAATCCTTTCATCCTCTGATTAGTTGTAAACATTCAGCTGTCTTCTGGGAGCAGGCCTCCGTTTCCCGTCTTACAACGAAGCCATTTTCTTAGACTAATGTTTTATACACACCGCTCAGATACAATGCAAACTCCCTGTACCCCAAAGGCAAGGGGGCATTCGTTTATACTAAATCAAATGTGTCACCCTTGGCAACCTGCAGCAGTGAAACATTTATTCAGTCTTGCATTCCTGGCACTTAGTATTATTTCTTTCATGCCTGATAGCCAAATTACAATATGGCAGGCTTCCCTCGAGCGAGAGGATCATTAGTGCCAGCTCACAACATACTTTCAACTGATATGGCATTTCATGTACAGCTGTCAATCAAAAAATGGGATATGCAAATGAGGACGGGAGCTGGGGTGTCGGGCGCCCCTCCTGCACGCCCTCACGGCTCTCCTTAATGACTAGCAGCCCTTCTGCTGAGTGGAAGGAGAGGAAGAACACAGGGGGAAATTCCCCCAGGAAGCCGGTTGCTAGAGCCAGAAGATTTTCCATTTGATTTCCATATTTATTTCCTCCCCCCAACCTGCCCCCTCTAGCAGTCAGGCATCCGTGTGTTTCCAAGCAGCAGACCTTAAAAATACGGGAGCCAGGCTGGTTCTGGAGTTAGGGAGCCCTGCCTGGCAGGTGAGGTTCATAGGTGTTGGATTCCAGTTCATAGGTGACTCTGTATCCAGCCTTAGAAACCCAGGTAATGCAGGTGGTCAAGGGCTCAGCTTGGAAGCTGAAAGTCTGTGGTTGTGACTGGACTAGCCAATCCAGGGAAGTTGCTTCCACGAAGGTTGACAGTCTTGGGACTCTCACAGGGCAGTGCTAGTTGGTCTCACTTGCTCTCAGTTGGAGTTGACTCCTTGACAATGGGTGGAATGGTTGGGACACGGGGCTGGTCTCGGTGAAAAGGAGGTTGTCAGGGAGCTGGAGGCCATGGTGGGTTGAAAGGTGAAGAGGAGGCTGCGGGCTCCAAGTTTCCACCATGACCATGACTAAGTTCAAGGTGATGTGGTCCCACGTTCTTCTCCAATCTTGTCTCTGTGACTCCTCCTCTCTGCTCACCGAGGTCTAGCCTTGAAAGTACCTTTTTCAGAGTCTTGGAAGGTCCATGCTCCTTCCTGCCTCAGGCGGGGCTGGGACGCGCTTTCCCTGCTGCGCAGAGCACCTGGCTCAGCCTCTGTGTGGTTGCTAGCTGTTGTCAAGTCAGTTCTGACTCAGGGTGACCCCAAGGGTGGCCAGGTGGTCCTGCTCCATGGGGCTATGTTGGCTGCAAGCAGAGGTAGCTCGCAGTGTCCTTCTTCCCAGCCCAAACCTTGCTCCAAGGAGAAGTGAAATAAAACGGAACAGATGAGGGAGGTTCCCCAAGGACGAGACTTTGTCTAATTGAATGGACTTCACCTTGGTCACCTGGGAATAAGCTCCAAGTTTACCAACAGTGATCTTTCCAACACCTTGGTGACGGGAACTAACTATGGAGGAAGAGTTGTAAGCAAGTCTTGTCAGGACAGACACAGGGAAAATGGGGTCTCAGTTTCCCCAAAATCGCCTGGGTGGTGAAAGAGGTTAATAATCTCAGATAAAAAGGTTAATAAACTGAAGGTCAAAGGTCTGAGTTTATCTGAAGGTACCTTGAAGGAAAGGCCTGCTTTTCTATTTTAAAAAGGCATCCATTAAACACGCTGTGGAGCCCAGGTTTTTTATGTTTGTTTATTTTGGTTTTGTTTCGTGGAGCCCAGTTTTACAGGCAGTTGTTGCCTCGAGTTGGCATTAACTTTTACCAAGTATGGAGCCGTGTTGGTACCATTTTTTTGGTTGGTACTTGCTTTTTCTATCCCAGAGGAGAACGCTCGCCTCCTGAGGCGTATGCTGCCGTGGTATGTCACCTCTTTGTCTGTCATGGTGTTTTTCAAGAAATCCACCTCACCAATGTGTGTGTGATAGCAACTACTAAGCTTTCCTTTATTTATTTTTAAACTTTTTGAGAAAGAAGAAATGTCATAAGCTCATATGACATTTCAAAACAATAAAGCTCCTTTGTAAGAATAGTTTTTATCTCTCTTCCATTTCCCTTTTTACTTATTCCACAATAGAAAACTTTCTTATATAGAGAGCTGAAAGGATCGTTTTATTTTTTTTTTCCTAAAATGAGCTAATGTCAGATGGATTTTGGCTGAAAGCACAAAGTACCAGAGGAATGTCTGTCTGTGTTTCATTGACTATGCAAAAGTATTTGACTGTGTGGATCACAACAAACTGTGGCTGACTCTGAGAAGAATGGGAATCCCAGAACACTTGATTGTGCTTATGTGAAACCTACACTTGGACCAGGAGGTAGTAATCAGGAAAGAGCAAGGAAACACTGAATGGTTCAAAATTGGGAAGGGTATGTGCCAAGGATGTGTCCTATCTCCATATCTTTTCAATCTATGTGTGGAACAGATTATCCAGGAGGCTGGGCTCTATGAGGAGAAATGTGGCATCAGGATTGGAGGTAGACTCATCAACAATCTGTGCTATGCAGATGATACACATTTGCTTGCTGAAACTCAGGAGGACTTGAAGCGCTTGCTATAGAAGGTCAAGGACTGCAGCCTTCAACATGGATTGAAGCTCAACATCAAGAAAACAAAGATTCTCACCACTGGGCATCATGATGGATGGTGAAGAGATTGAGATTGTTAATAGCTTCCCTCTACAATCAACAGTCTTGGTACCAGCATCCACGAAATTAAAAGACAAATTGGATTGGGAAAGTCAGCTGTCAGAGACATACTGAAGAGCAATGATGTCAGTCTGGAGACTAAGATGTGCCTGATAGAGGCCATGGGCTTTGCGATTACTTGCTATGCATCAGAGAGCTAGCTGGACAATGACTAGGGATGATAGAAGGAGAATTGATGCCTTTGAGCTGTGGTGCTGGAGAAGAGTATTTAATATACCATGGAATGCTAGGAGAACCAACCACTTTGTCCTGGAGAGGGTGAAGCCAAGCTTCTCCTTGGACTCAAGGATTCTAAAGCTTCATCTACTTTGGATGTGTTGTAAGGAGGGAGAGGTCCTTGGAGAGGGACATCATGCTTGGGAGGGTGGAGGGACAGCGCAGGAGAGGAAGGCCCTCT
>NW_006399765.1:26252738-26288968 GCF_000299155.1 Elephantulus edwardii | reverse complement strand
AGGAAGGAAAGAAGGAAGGAAGGAAGGGGAGGGGGAGGAGAGAAGAGAAGAGAAGAGAAGAGACGAGACGAGAAGAGAAGAGAAAAAAAGAAGAGTCCTGGTGAATCTTTGCAAAAACCAAATTATTAAAAAATTGTGTTCTTTCTGTTGAAACTATGGCCCTTCAAGCCTAGAACTGAACTCACTTCTTGGCTCAACTCTCTGTCCAACTGCAGACAGGACTATAACGTGAACTTACTTTGGTAACTTAATGTCATAACACTAAGGCGGCACACACTCTTCAGAAGACTCAATGCATAAGAATTGGTGAACGGAAAACCAACTGGCTTGGCAAATTTTCACCAAACCATAAAAAAACCAAACAAAAAACTCTTGTCACATTGAGTAAACACAAAGGTCTACAAATAAATTAGAGAATTCTGCTCTAAAAAAAGTTATGTTCAATGTAAAATGATGAAACTATTGTGAAAAACAGTTTGCTTATTACTAAAAAAATTGAACATCGAATTATCACATGAGCCAGTAATTCTACTCCTCTACACCCCAAAGACTAGAAAACAGGTACAAAACCCAGATTCTTGTACACCAGTGTTCACTACAGGATGTTTTCTAGCCAGAAGCTACAAACATCTGTAATGTCCACCAACAGATGGATGGACCAAGACAATGTGGTCCATCCACACAAGAGTTTCTTTTTTAGCCACAAGAAGAAGTAATGTAGTGATATACTCCTTCATGTGAAAGAACTTTGACAACATTATGCAAAATAAAATAAACCAGACACAAAAAGGATGAATATTTTATGATTTCATGTATATGAAATATCTAGAATAGGCAAATGCATAGAAATACGCTTATTTACAATGACCATGGGAATGGATGAAGAGAGTGGAACTATTACTCAAGGATACAGAGCTCCTCAAATCATCAAATTGGCCAGGTTTGCTGGGCTAACAGAGACTTGTGCAAGATTTTGCAGCATGGAATGAAACTCAACCCTGTGCTTCAACTTTCAGCCGAACAGTAGATAATGCTTATAAGATGAACATCAGTATCCCGAGACATCCATGCTTTAGAACAATCAGTCATACAAGATCAAATGAGCAATATGTGCCCAGGGAGGAACCAGAGAAGGTGAGGATGGAAGGATGAATGGAAATGAGAATCCGAGGGAGGAAATGGGAAGGATGTCGTTACACTGCAGGCTCTGTAATTAGAGCCATCCAACAAAAGCACGTGAATGACTAAGATCAATCAATTGCTCTGCCAACTTCCACACAAATCACAATAAAGAAAAGATAAGGAAAAAAAAAACATCTTTGCCAGTATTCAGTAAGGGGACACAGGGAAAGTTGAGCTGTCTCTCCCTGCAAGAGATAGAGCCTAACAAAAATTGTTATGACAGGAGTCCAGAACAAAGGTAGCATAGTGGAGTGGACTTGGGTGGGAGGGTTTGAACAACAATGAAAGAGATTTTTCTTTTACTTTTCAAAAAGAAAAGCGAATTTGGGGCAGGGAGAAAAGTGCAACAATGAATGAATAGAAATCCAAAGTCTCTGAAAATTTTCATTAAAAAAATTTTAAATTAAAAAAGAAAAAGAAAGAGTTAGAGCCTTGGAAACCACGTGGAAGGAGGCTGTGAAGTGGGATCTGCCCCATGGCTGTGGGCTCTTTTGGGGTTTGGCTTTGGTCTGGTTTCACGTGTCTGTGGGAGATGATAAACAAACTCCGGCAAACTTTGAAAAGAGCAACAATAGTCATATAATGTCCTGAATGTAAATAGCGTCACTGAATCGGACACTGACCAATGGCAAACTTTTTTTGTATTTCTTTGCCACCGTAAATATTTTTTAAAATGCTGTCTTCTAATCTTAATTGTATCTAACTAGGTAAGCCTGCCAGTGGATACCTGGGAGTGGCTTTATTCATGAAGACATTTGGGATGGGAGATTCTTGCCCCATTCTGAGGATTCCTCCCAGTCACATCCTTCACTTTGGGTAACTAATGTCTTCCTTTCTTCCCTCTCTCTTCCTTTCCTGCTATTTTGTCTGTAAGCAGCACAGGCTCACAGTTCCTGGCTGTGCGTCCCACATCCATCTCCCCAGTTTCTGCAAGAAATCCTTCACTCCCACGGCTCCTCAGGGATCAGGCTGGCTCTCACACCTCTGCTTCGCCAAGGTTGTCATCTTTCTCTGGGTCGCTCCCAAGGGCGCCAATCAGATCTGTTCTGATTTCCAAAATAGCAAGAGGATGAAAGGCAGAGGCCCAGGTGGGACTCACAGGTCAGCCTGTGAACCAGGCTGGGCACACTTGGCAGTACCAGCCTCTAGACTAGCTTCTTGGGGAAGGTGAGATTTTAAGTCACCTCCTGAAATTGTACCAAGGAAACAGTTAATCGTCACTCACGGTCCAGTTCTAGAATCCAGATAAACAGGTGTCTTACATGAATGCAGTGTTCAAAGAGGGGGTGGAAATACCACCTGCTTTCATAAGGGAGAGAGTTATCAAAATCACGGCTCTATCCCCACAGACTATACTCAAAAGACTCACAGGAGAAAACCCTGGACAGAGTGGGGGACATGTGGAACAAAACCAACAAATATTAAAAAGTCCAGGCTCACTGGAGACTGAACCTCTGAGACTATGACCCTTGTTGATGTTTTGTGCTGTCAGGTCAACCACAAGTCATACCAACCCGATGTATAATAGCTCTGAACCCTGACCTATCTTGAGCCAACCACACTGTCTCTAACATACCTGCACCCGTTACCACAGTCACTGTGGCAATCCATCTTATCCAAGGTCGTCATCTTCTGCCCTCACCCTCTATCCTTTTAAGCATGACGTCCTTCTCCAAGGACCTCCTGACAACACTCCTAAGGAGTGAGATGGAGTTTCAGAATCCTTGCCTCCAAGGAGCAGCGTGATTTCAGCCTCTCCAGAAAAAGCCTGTTTGTTCTCTTGGCAGTTCATGGTATGTTCAATACTCTTCTCCAGCACCACAACTCAAAGGTATTGATTCTTATGTCATCCGTAGTTATTGTTCAGCTCTTAGATGTGTAGCAAGCAATTGAGAAGACCACAGCCCACATCAGGTGCACCTTAGTCTTTAGAGTGACATCGTTGCTCTTTACCACTCTGGAGAGGTCCCTGACATCAGGCTTTCCTAAAGCAACTCATAGTCACCCTTCAAATGTGCCCCCATTGGGCAGTTCTACTCTGCCTTATAGGGTCTATCTGAGTTGGAATTGACTTGATGACAGTTTTTGGTTGGTTAGGCAAAGCCTTTTCATAGATCATCTCAATCATCTCTAGTGTCCCATTTTACAGATAGGGAAGCTGAGGCTAAAGAGGAGCAGTGTCTTGTTCAAGGTTGTAGGCAGAAGTGGCATCTGGAACCCAAGCTTCGGGGCTTTGTTCTCCCGCCTGAGCTTTGCTGTTCATCCTGAGAGCTGTGGAGTTTGGAATCACACATGCAGTCACGATTAATCTTTGTGACCACATGGCCTTGCTCTCCAACTGTGATAAATATTATAATGCAGGCGGGGAATTGTGGGCCCAGGGGAGGCCCTGAGTGCATGGGAAAGGTCACGAGGGTTTGCAAAGAGCCAGATGAGCATCGTTTTCTGAAACCTTCTATTTCTTTTCTTGTCTAACCTCCCTCACAGCTGCTGTGAACTGCTTCCGCCCACACTCCATCCCTCAGACCCCAGGACTCACCCACTCCTTGTTCTTGGGGGCTATTCCATTAGCTCCCCCTCATAGCAGCCCCGTGTGACAGGGCAACACTACCTTACAGCCTTTCCTGGCCTGGGTTTCTATGGGAGCTGAGAGTCAGGATTTTCTCCTATGGAGCCGCTGGGTGACCTTTTGGGTTAAATCTGAGATTAGCCATCTCACCACCAGCGTACCTTCACCTACAGCTTAGCATCTTGTATTGTGTTTGCTTTTAGACTAGGATGCTATTGTAATGTGCTCACTGACATTTTCTACCTTCTCCATGCCTTTCATTCCTTGTCGAGGGACATTATGCTTGGAAAGGCGGAGGGTCTGTGGAAGAAAAGACCCTCAAGAGATGGATTGACATAGTGTTTGTTTCAGAAATGATGAGGATGGTACATGATAGGACAGCTTTCACAGGGTCCCTGAGTCACACTGACTCGATGGTACCTAACAACAACCACTCTTACTCCTTCAAACTATTTTCCACTAGAGGGGATTATCACAGAGGAATCAAGGGTGGAAGAACAGAGCTGGGGGCCTTTGATGGTGAAGGGCCATGGCTGTGGTTGTTTGGTGTTGGTGGCTGCTGGGGCGTTGACTCAGGCCTGTGGCTGCCTCATGCATGATGCAGCGGGTTCGGCCGCCTTCTGTGCCATCCCAGAACCTGGGACGAGTTACTGATGGGCCTGTTGCGATCCATAGAGCTTTCCCTGGCTGATTTTGGGGAGTAGATTGCCAGGCCTTTCTTCCCAGTCCTCATTAGTCTAGAAGCTCTGAAACTTGCTCAGGATAATAATTCACAAGCCCCCTGTCAGAGGAGTGATGGTTGTGAGGGAAGCGCATTGGCCAGGAATTGAACCTGGGTCTCCTGCAGGGAAAGGAGCCCTGAAGGCAGAGCGGTGATGGGTCAGACTACCAAATGGTCAGTGGTTTTAAACCACTGGCTACTCTGGGGAAAAGATGAGCCGTCTCCTGTAAAGAGCTCTGGACACAAAAGTCAGTGTCGGGTCACTGAGCTGGCATCACTCAACAACAGTAGGTGGGCTCCTGTTTGCTGGGCAGGAATTTTATCGCTGAAACAAACCCCAAAAGCTACATGTCATTGTATGCTGTTGAGTTGAAACTGACCTTCAACAGTTTTCAGAAGCAATAAATTCCATGAGAGGAGATTGCCCACCCTTTTCCCTTGAAGCAGCTGGTGGATTCGAACCTGTGTCTCTGGGATTGCAGCACCACTTCTTACCTGGAGGCCATCAGGGCTACTTTAGCACCATGAAAATCAGGGTAGAGCTGGCTCACACCGTGGTGGCAGGTAAGCAGCCTGGATAAGCTCAGCTTGGAAAAGGAATTCTCTGTCGGGGGCAGACAGTCATTCACTGAGGTTAGAAATAGTCCCAGCTCTAGGTAGACCAGGCTTCACAGCCTTTAGCCATTTTGAGAGACAACTTTATCAGTCCTTCCACATCTAAACACACTTGCTCTGTTCAATTACTTCCTCAGGGCTTTTAAAATAGGAAATGAACTCGCGTTTCAAAAACATCACCTCATCAGCAGCAGTGATAGGCAACAGGATGATTCTATTAGACACATTTTTGTTTGGCGACACAGAAGAAATCCTTACGGAAGCTGAATGCCGTGGATTTCTCCCCAGAGTGACCAGTGCTTCCAAATGACCAGCTCTGCAGTCACCTGCTCAGCCCACTGAATCACCAGAGATCCTTTTTATAAGATAAATCTTATTTGCTGAAGTAAATAGAATATTTTTGTCCACATACTACTTAGATTTACTTCTCTTGCTACTAGCTGCTGGAGTCCCAACTGTTTTGAAACAGTGCTGCGTAAGAATTTACCATTGTTTTAGATGAACTTGGCTGAGTAGATTAGATACTGAGCTTCTACCTGATGGGTTGGGAGTTCGGACTCACCATTTGCTCCTGGGGCAGTCTCCTCTGTTAGAATTTACAGTGTTGGAGACCCAGTGCAGTGATGCCAAGAACAGGGCTCGATGGACCAACAGTAGGTTTGGTTTTCCCCACCACACACACTCCCACCCCCCACACGTCCCCTCCTCCTGAAGCTGGTGGCATTGGCAGTAAAACCACCCAGGCTGGCACCGTCACTTGCCCTGTGTCAATGCACACAAGTCATGTTGTCTATTTTGGGAATTGCTTTTTCAAACCCACTTTACAGCTGGTCAAAACTCACTGCTCGACCTTCTCTCTTGAATCCCTTCTTCACACTTGCTGGATCTGTGAAATCGCTGCAGTTTTCCTCCTCTGGCTCGTGATATAATGAGAGGGAACTCTCTAGCAAGATCTGAGCGGCACCAGAAGGAAGCGGGCTTTCATCAGAGGCGCGTTTGCTAATTACTACCCAGCGAGTCTTTTGGAAGAGAGCCATTTCTTTTCCCATAGACTCTCAGCTTGTTTTGACTTTTCCCCCCTTGGTGTCAAGGGTGTCCCTTAGAAACTTTCTCATTTGATTTAATTGCTGCTTAATTCCGAAAACATTGCTTCAATTAGAAATCCTGATTTATGGCACCATTAGGCGTCTCCTGGCAAGGGCATCCCAAGAGGCTGTCCACTTCTAATTGACCGACTGGAAAGACGCTCGGCTCTCCCGCTCTGCGGCCTTGAGGAAGTGCTTGAGGATGCACGACGGGACCATTGTCTCCTGCAGCCCCTTCCGCTTGCTTCCCGTGACTCCAAATTAACCTAATAATCTTGATGACAGCTTAATTAATTTGTTCACTCATTCCATGTTTATTGAGGGCTGTTTGTGCATCACGCCCTGGGCCAGGTAAGAGAGGGAAAATGGAACAAGAAGAATGGATCCGACGAAAAGCCCACCTGGTCTGTGTCCTCAACACAAGGTTTGAATGGCCGGGATTGAGGGGGGAACACTGTTTAGTCCAGTGTTTCTCAAGAGAGGCTATTATTTGACTGTCTTCAATTTTCTCTCACAACATCCTCATAACTGAAAAATCAACCCTAAACTCACTGCTTTTCTGGTACTTCCAACCCATAGTAACTTTCCATTGGCTTTCTGAGGCTCTCAATCTCTATTGGAGGCTCCAAGGAGACTGCCTATCTTTGTTCCAAGGAGCAGCTTGTGGATTTGAACCACTATCCTTTTGACTAACAGCCCAGTTACTCACTGCACCACTGCATCTTCGTATCATTTCTAATATCACTGTTCTTTAGTAATTCTATCAGCATCGACAGGCTTTTGCAAAGGTGCTCAGGTGGGGTAGCCCTTAGAGAACTTTGTTGTCCTTCCAAAGGTGGTGCCTCCCTTGCAGTTCGAATCCGAGAACAGCTCCTTGTGAGAAAGAGGGACAGTTGCCTCCCGTCAGCTAGAAGTCAATACCAACTCAGGGGCAATGAGTTGAGTGAGGCTTTTTAAAAACTGTGAAGTCCTTTAGAGAATCCCAAGTCACGCTTGTGAAATGATAGGTTCTAATGTAGTGGTTACACTTGTCAAACATATACAGAAAAATGGTGTTAGAATCAATCCATAGGCAACACAAATAAGAATTATAGAGTCACATGGCCTCAGACCTGCTCACAGAAGCAGAGGTGCACAGCTCACATTTTAAGAGCTACTTTCCAAAATGCATTAATTGAAATACTGCCATCGAAAAAGCACTATAGCCCAAATATATGAAAACTCTTGTCAAATCCCATTCCACTCCTGGCCACCCCATACATGGCAGAACAGAACCGGGTTCCGCAGGGTTTTCAACGTGGTAATGTTCTGGAAGCAGATTGCTAGACTTAGCTTCTGAAACCTCTAGGTGGGGTCAAACCCCGACTCTTTCAGCTGTGAGCGTTTGTTTGCACCACATAGGGACTGTCCTGTCATTTTTGCCTTTGAAACAGTATTCCTGAGTGGTAAGATACAGTCTCTCTCTTTTTAGGTTATTTTGTCTTTACATCTCTCTTTTCTAAAATTATTTTTAATCAAAGTTTACAGAGACTTAGGGTTTCCAATCATTCATTGTTGCACTTTTCTCCCTGCCCACCCCTCCCCCTCAATTCACTCTTCTCCTTGAAAAGTATTATTGTCATGAGGGGAGTCCAGAATGAAGGCTGCACAGTGGAGTGGACTTGGGGAGAGGGATTGCATAACAAGGAAAGAGTTTGTCCTTTACATCTTTTTTTGTTAGCATGTGAGTTAGGTTATCATGTTGATCAGGGGTAGGTGGATTGAGGTCTGTGCAATTTGACTGGCACTCTGTTTCTGCCAAAAGAGTTTTATTTGGACACAGCCACACTCATCTGTTTATGTGTTATGGCTACGGTGGCAGTGTGAAGCAGTGTGACAGACTATACGGCCACTGAAGCTAGAAATGTTTGCTGTCTGTCTGACCTCTGATAATATGTAGTTGGTCTTTGCATTGAGATGGAACCTACCCATAGCTGACCTTCCAGCAGGTTTTCAGAGGTAGCAAATTGCACAGAAAGAATGCCCATCCTCCTGCAGAGGAAGAGCTGGTGTATTCAAACCACGTGCCTTTGGGATTGCAGCACAGCTCCTTACCACTAGGCCACCAGAACTCTTTCGACTTCAGGTAACCAAAACAAGTCAAGGAACTGTTTGACTTCCAAGCTACAGAGTGCTCTGACTGATTTGTGAACTCCTAAGAGAATGTGAGATTTCTTGACATGCTGAGATCTAGCAGGAAGGAGGTCCAAGTACTGAGTGAGGCACTCAAGGCACATCTCTTCAAATGGGGGCAAAACTGTGTCTTCTCTTTGCTTCCTTGGGGGATGTTTTGTGATGTAAAGGCAGTAAGGATTTCTGGCTTCTAGATGGCCAGCTATGTCCTGTTAATAAAATTCCCTAAGATTCTGTGAGGCCAGTTGATCCACAGTATCTGTGGGAGAATAAACACAGTCATGCTTTCCTCACGGCTCCTGCTACTGAGAGGAGGATTCTATTCCATTCTCTCTGAATCTGACCCAGGTCAGTGACCAGCTTTGACTGACAGAAAGCAAAGCTAGGTTCTAAGAAATTTAGAAATTTCTGTGAGTTTCTTTGACTATTGTTGTTGAAAAGTCAACACCAGGTAATAGAACTGACTAGACTAAGGCAACCATATGTGAAGAAGTCAAACTAGTTACGAACACTTACTAGTTACTAGTATCTACTAGTTACTTGAAGTTGGGGGAGGCGAGTTAGGAGAGAAAAGTGAGTGAGAAAGTGAGATATTTAGAGAGAGAAGGAGTGGGAGAGTGGGGGAGAGATTGTGAATAAGAGAGATTGAGCAAGATGGTGATAGAGAAAGGAGAGAACTTCTGAGAGTGACAGAGATTGAGAGAGGGAAATGGATAGAATGGGAGACTGACTGAAAGAATGAGTGGAAGATTGAGAGAGAAGAGAAAGGCTCCAATAGAAAATAGTTTTTGACAAACAAAGATTAATTGATTGAGAAACTGAGAAAGAGAGTGATATTAGCTGAGAGAGAGAGAGAATGAGAGAGATAATAGAGAGAGAGAGATAGAGAGAGAATGAGAGAAAGAATGAGAATATGAGCAAATGAGAGAGAATGAAGAGGCTTAGGGTAATGAGAGGGGAAAACCAGGAAACTTTTCACTGCTAATTGATTGTTGTTATTGTTAGGTGCCATCAAGCCGAGTGTAACTAATAGTGACCCTATGAACAAAAAAAAGATGTGAACCCTGTTCTATCCTGTGCCATCCTCACACTTTCTGACACACAAGAGCCCACAAGAGCAGCAGTTACCTTGTCAATCCAACTGGTGAGGGTCTTCCTCTCCTTTGCCGACTCCCCACCCTTTCCAGCATCATATCCTTCTTCAAGGAATAGCACCTCCTGACAACATGTCCAAAGTATGTGAGGTGAAGCCTCATCATTCTTGCCTCCAGTGAGCACTCCGGCTGCACCCTCTCCAAGACATATCTGTTCATTCTCTTGGCCGTCCATGGGATGGTCACTGCTTTTCTCCAACACCACAGCTCAAAGGCATCAGTTCTTTTTCTGTCATCGTTATTCATTGTCCACTTATCGATAAACTCCTGTCTATCTTGCTTACTGGCTTACTTGCTTAATGGATTACATTACACCATTATAAGGGATATAAATTTAAAAAAAACCGTGTAGACAGGTACTGTAGGGTCGGGAGAGACCAGTGCCAGCTATACCTAGAAGCACCAATCACTGATGTGGTAGGAAAAAAAAAAAAAGAAAAGAAAGAAATTGTATATTACAGATTAACCTGTAAAGTAAACCTGTGCTTACTGAATAATCTGACATTATCACTGAGCTTTATTACATGATAGCATTTTTCTCTAGAATATTCTTCCTCTCCTCGCTAATGTCATCTAGGAGGTTAGATGAGAGAGAGAGAGAGACCCTCCACCAGGTTGATTGCCACGGTGATTGTCACAATGGGCTCCTGTGTGTCAGGAAGGGTGAGGATGGCGCAGGATAGAACAGGGTTCAGATCTTCTGTTCATAGGGTTGCTGTAAGTTGTGCTCGACTTGAGTACACCTAACAATAACAACAACAACCCTGGTTGATGTAGTTAGAAGATAGCTAACTTCTTCCCAATCACCATTTTCTCAGAGAAGACTCTCAACTCCCAAGATTAGTTTCAGCATCCTAATTCGTAAGGACCTTTTCTGCATCTTGAACTTCATAGTAAAACCTGGGTATTTTTGTCCTTATCTAATGACAATCTGTGTCCCTTGTTAGATTGTGGGGTGCATCCTGTGGAGAATGTTGGTCTTCATTTGCTCTGCTGTCCTCTCAACTCCTGGCCAAGCTGGCCCCCAACAGGTACGAGAGAAAATGAACAAACGAAGGGCTTGGAAAGATTGGTTAGTATCTAGAAGTCCATGTTATGCCTTAGATTGGAGAAGAAGGGTCAAGGTTCAGAACTGTCCAAATCATTTTGGAATGAGGAGATGTTATGATTGAGGCCCCACATAAAAAGCTCCTGAGGGTCTCTGAGAAGGGAGAATGGTGACCTAGAACCGGCTTATGTACCTTCTGATGATCTTGATTTCATGTTGTAATGTGTGGTCAAGCCAACTGCTCTTAGTGGATCTTTGAACAGCAGATCTGAACCTTGCCTTATTCTACCCCATCTTCAGGAGTTTCAATATGGTCAAGCCCATTGTGACAGTCACTAGCTGTCCCCCATCTCATTGAATGAAGGGCAAAACCAGACTCCTCTCCTGACAGGAAGCCCAGCAATGTGACTCCACCGTTGGCTTCCAGCAATTGCTGGCCTGCACTCTGTGTCTTGCTCCTCTTTCCAGGTAAAAACGAGACAGACGCGCTGTGATGACGAATGGGAAGTGATGGAAAGATTTATTGCACAATTACCAATGTTTTTCTTCACTCAACTTTCCTTTAGTAAGACATTATTTCATTTGGGGAATAAGTACCACTCATAGCCCCCCTCAGACTCTGTCATTTCATCTCCTTGCTTTATGCTCGTTTCTCGCGTTGATTTGTAGAAGGAGATAGACTAGGGCCTGGAAGGCTGCCTCGCTAACTGAATTTCAGTTTTATTCTCCTGTCATTTTCATATGCATGAAGATAAGAGTTGATATAATTCTGTATTTTCCAAACTGCAATCATTTGAGGGATAGCTTTGCAATGCTGCTGTCTCTTAGAACCTATTTTATTCTTAGTCTCTTAATATTTTCCTTTAAATTAACTAATTTAAAAAGTTTAGTGCCACTCTTAGGCCATAATGTTCAAAAGAAGCGCAGGATATAGAACCTTGGATTTGAAGGATTGGACTGTGTGTGTGTGTGTGTGTGCTTGCTTATACACATGTGCAGGTTTAGTTCACAATAAAAGGAATGTTTGAAAGTTACAATTAAAATATTTATCTCAATACCTACCTACCTATCATCTCTCTGTCACCAGCACTGCTATAATTTCAGGAATAATGATTTAGGATATAGCTATTTTAAAATTGTTGTCTGTTTTTTAAACTCACCCTACCAGTTTATACAGCACATCCACTACCCTTTGGTAAACATTTTTAGTAATCGTGAATGGTCTCATCTTCTCTGAATAGTATGCCAACGTGGAATGGTCATTGTAATGGAAACTCAGGGTACAAGACACAGCCACCCAGACCTCATCTGCACTCCAGCTGGAGCACTGCTGTTGATCCTTGACTCCACATTGATTCGAAACCTCCCTCCCAGTGCCCATATATACAAACCCCAAAATGGTTCAGAGATTAGTATGGCCCCCATGCCAGGACAGCACACAAATGGGAAAGAATTCCATATTAGAGAGTAAAGAAGGGAACTAAGCAAATGAAACAGGCCAGCCTCTTTCCCAGAATCTTAGAGGCCTCCTCGACTCAGTGATTTCTCTAGCATCCCACCACCAAAGTGTATGGAAACCTACAGGCTCATTCCCCCCACTGTGTCCTGAATCCCCTCATTTCTCATCGCTTCCATCCTACAAGTCATCGTCTTTCTCTCCAGGTTGACTGTTAGCTCCTAACAGTTGATCTCTTTGTTTCCACCAGGTTGAGAACACAAGAGGAGAACCATTTCCAGTGACTAATTATGGACCAAATGCTCACAGACACTCATTAGGCAAGACAACGTGTGAGGAAAACATTTAAAACTCTTGGTTCACTCTCCAAACATATGAAGGCCACCACGGTTGGATGGGCCCGGGAAATATTTACCCTGTGAGAATCTTCCTCCTTAAACCAAAACTATCCCCTGAAGTCTTCTTAAAACCAGAGTTTAACTTGACCAGAAAAAAGCCCGCAACAGTCTGCCTTGAATGTTGTTGTTGTTGTTATGTGCCATTGAGTCGCCTGAGACTCATAGTGACCCTATGTACAACAGCCCTAAACTTCGCCTTGTCCTGTGCCAATTGCACCGTCTCCAACACTCCCATGCCAATTACCCCAGTCACTGAATCAATCCACCTCATAGAGGGCCTTCCTCTCCTGTGCCGTCCCTCCACCCTCCCAAGCATGATGACCCTCTCTAAGGACCGGTCTCTCCTCATAACATGTCCAAAGTATGTTAGACGGAGCCTCAGAATCCTTGCCTCCAAGGTGCCACCCAGTTTAACCCTTTCTAGGATGAATCTGTTTGTTTTCCTAGCAGTCCATGGTATTCTCAATACGCTTCTCCAGCACCACATCTCAAAGGCATCAATTCTCCTTCTATCCTCCCTGGTCATTGTCCAACTCTCTGATGCATAACAAGTGATTGCGAAGACCATGGCCTGTATCAGATGCACCTTAGTCTCCAGAGAGACACCATTGCTCTTCAGTACTTTGGAGAGGTCCCTAACAGCAGACTTTCCCATGGCAATGCGCCTTTTAAATTCCTGGATGCTGGTGTCAAGACTGTTGACTATGGAGCCAAGCAAACTAAAGCTGTGTACAATCTCAATCTCTTCACCATCCATCCTGATGCTGCCAGTTGGTCCAGTGGTGAGAATCTTTGCCTTGAATACTGTATTTTTTTAAAGAACTAGGAAATAGGGAGTTACGGTAACACAGTCCGTAATAGGTTGCACTGCTAACACAAAGGCCAGGCATCTCCAAGAAAAATCTCACAGAGGCAGATTCAGAGGGAGAAGATGTGGTTACATCCTTGGAAACTAGACGGAGGGTCTCTAAGAGCTGGGACTGACTCCACTCAGACTTTGTGGTCGTTATGGTGCCAGACTGACGACAACAACTTGAAAGATTGGATAGGAAACTTAGAGAGTAGTGAATTTATGTTAACAAGGGAGAGGTCATTCAGAAAGGGAGGATGAGGATGGTTGTATGACTGGAAAAATCAGTGCCGTTCGTTAAATGGTACAGGTAGAAACTGTGAATCCGTCCCTGTTTTTCTTTGTATGTCCCCAACAAGAATAATGGTGTAAAATTGAAAAACAAAAAACTCCCTCACTGGGAACACATTATATAAAATGAAAAAAAAAACAAACAACCCTCACAACAATACAAAACCCCACCAACACACCACATCCGAAGGATTAGACTACCTCTTACGAAGATCTCAGGTCAAAATCAGAGCACTCCTCTCGATTCTCACTGCACACATTCATAATTTAGCATCCCTCTTGGATGTAGCGTCCAGCATGATTTTAAATTGATCTGATATAAGAATAAATACCAAATGAGTCAAAGCAGTCAGCAGATGTCCGGAATTATAGGAAACCATAGAAATGGGCTCTAATTGCATCATTATCTAATCTTCTTACTTTTGAATACCGTAGCTAAAGAATGAACTCACTCATCTTCTGTCATTTTCTTTTCTTGTGAACTTTTCCATTTTCTCACAAGAACAAGACATCCATATTTTACAGTTTGCGGTATTTTTTTTTTCAAAGCAGTAAAAAGATTCATCAGAAATGTGATGGAAAGGAAACTCATAAAGAAATACAGTTAGAGAAACCCATAAAGGAATATGGTTGGCAAAGGAATGGAGTACTTTTCACAGCTTTTTATTCTCTGGGTCAACGAAAGTGAGAAAGCAGTCTTTCATTTCCTTCCTCAAAGCACCATACTGTGGTTCCAATAGGAAGTTTTTCAGAGAAGTTCTTTGGGATTTGAACCTGAAAGGTGAGAAATAATCAGGCTAAAAAATGTCAGAAGAAATGAAAGCCTTTATTTTCTCCATATATTATCATTCATGACTTTTTCAAACCAAAGCTATGGTTCAAATCGGTATGGATGTTTCGAACCATATACAAACTCCTTATGAAAGTGGTATTGTTGTTGGGCACCCGTGAGTTGATCCTGACACACAGAGACCTTCTGGGACTTAGAAGAGGGTTTTCTAGATGATAGTCTGAGGGATATACCATTCAGTCTTTGACCTGTGGAGCAGCTTGGCGAGTTTGAACCATCAACCTTTCAGTTAGCAGCCAAGCATTTAACCATGGCTCCTTTTCAAGGAGCAGGGAGATCTGATGGCTTACTGGTAAGGAGGTATACTGGCAACACAAAAGCACGAAGTTCAAATCCACCAGCCTCTCCATGGGAGAAAGAAAGCTAATTGCCTCTCGTGTGATTTACTGCCTCAGAAATTCTACTGGATAGTCAGCTGTAAGTGGATTCCGACTCCACGGTACAGAACAGTAGCAACAACCTTTTCCTTAAGAAGTAGGTGGATGGAGTGGCCAGCAAGAGCTCTGCAGGAAAGCTCAAAACATTAGACAGTCACTGAGTCAGTGGATGGAAGGGACACCAGCAATAAACCAGCCCAGCTCTGGTTGGAAGCCTAGACTACGCTCCTCCGTGGCCCAGGCCCTACAGCCACAACACACCGTTCTGAGAACCAGCACCAACTCTGCAACACCTACCATTCTCTTCCTAAGAGACAGGCATCCTGATCCACACAGAGGATGGATGTTATAGGTCCCAGATGTCTAAGCCAATATCCTCATTCTGAAGACTTCAAATCAGAAGTCACAGCCGTCTACTTGGATGAGTTGGGGTTCTAAAAGTATATGTTGGAGTCCTAACGCCTGGTGTATATGAATGTGTTCTAATGGTAGGTCTTTGGAGATGTAAGGTCAATTTAAGAGGAGGTCATATTATATCAGAACTGAAACTAGACCATTCAAAGACATCAACCCAATGGAGACTCCATATGTCACAGGGTCAAGCAGTTACACAGCATTCCAAGGACTGCAAGTTTCTGAAAGCAGACCACCATGTCTCTCTTCCCAAGGATCTCTGCAAGGGCTCAACACACCAACCTTTCAGTTGGTCATAACGTACTTAACCCTTTTGGCAACCAGGGATCTTCTATTGCATTAGAACACGTTGTGAATCCAATGACTGGTGTCCTTCTTAAGAAGAAGTTATTGTGTATCTTCAAGCTAGGTTTTCAGAGGCTGTAAATTGTACAAGAGGAGATTGCCTGCATTTCTTCTACAGAGCAGCTGGTGGACCAAACCTCTGCATTGAAAGCACAGCTCTTCACCACTGAGCCAGACACAAATCGGAATGCAAGGAAGGCTGAGGTACAGAGTGGGAACCCCACCCTCCAATCCTATGTCACCTCCACCTGCAAAATAAATGTCACAAGATAGCTCTTACAACAGACATGCCTGACTTTCCAATTTCACAGGACCGTCTAGAAAAACTTGAGGGACTTGAGAGTCAAGAAGTTGTTGTTGATGTTATGTACCATTGAGTTGGAATTGACTCATAGTTGACCCTCCAGTGGATTTTCAGAGGCAATTAATTACATGGGAGGAGACTGCCCATCTTTCTCCCTCAGAGCAGCTTGTGGCTTGAAACCACATGTCTATAGGTTGGCAGCACACCTTTTTACCATTCAATAGATAGAGATGGTTTATTTTATGAAGAAGCAAGCAAAAAACCAAACCCATCACTGTTTCATTAAAGAGGTGATTCACGAAAAAAAAAAAAACCACGAAGTTGGAAACATGAGCTCAGAGGAAGTGCTGTTGGCGGTAACATTTGTCTATGACACCCCCTGAAATCCGATTCTTCTTCCACACTGCCCAGGCTCTCTCGGCTCTGTCTCACTGGTCTACTAGGTAGTCTTTGAATGTACAACCCATTCCTGTCTCAAGGACTTATCATTCTCTGTTATCTTTGCCTGGGGGGACCCTTCCCATGACCTTCAACTCTCACTTCTCCACTACATTCAAGTCTTTCTTTATCACTACCTGAAAGACTGTTGAGCTTATGAGTGGATACAAATGAGACACTCCCTAGTCCAGTGTCATCCTTACAATCATTACTGTATTTGAGGCCATTGACTGTCTGTCTTCCCCAGCATGTTAGCCGTATTCAAAGACTGGTCCCTCCTGGTAATAAGGCCAAAGTATATGAGATGGAATCTCCATCTCTCCTCCTGACCAACATTACGGGCTACTCTTCTTCCTGAAAAGACGTTTTTATTCAGCCGTTCAATTTCGGTTTGTGTAAGTTTAGGTAGGTTGTAGATTTCTAAGTATTTGTCCATTTCCTCTAGGTTTTCATATTTGTTTGAGTATAGTTTTTCCTAATATTCCAATGTTAGCCTTTTTATTTTAGTTGGTTCTGTTGTGACATTGCCTGTTGCATCTCTTATTTGGATTATTTCTGTCTTTCTTACCTTTTGTTAGTTTTGCTAGTGGTTTGTCAATTTCATGGACCTTTTCAAAGAACCAACTCCTAGTTTTGTTGATGGTTTCAATTGTTTTCATATTTTCTATTTCGTTTACTTCTGTTCTAATTTATATATGATTAGATAGTATTGTCATGATAGGAGTCCAGAATGAAGGTAGCATAGTGGAGTGGACTTGAAGGGAGGGATTGAATAACAAAGAAAGAAATTGGGGAGAGGGGTGGGCAGGGAGAAAAAGTGCAACAAGGACTGAATGGAAATACAAAGTCTCTAAATTGTCATTGAAATAAAATTTTTAAAAAGATGTATTTATTCTTTTGGCAGTCTGTGGTATAGTTAATATTCTTTGCCAATATAATAATTCAAAGGTATCAAACTGGTTTTTTCATTCATCATCTATTTTTTTATGCATGTGAAGAAACAGAAAATACCACCGTTCGTGTTGAGCTCACCTTAGTCCTCAAGATGACATCATTGCTTTTTAACCGCCTAATGCAATACAGCCAACAGTTTGAACTCCCTGATGTGGAGTGGACCACGTTTCTTGTCATTGACGGTTTCTCTCCAGTACATTAAGAACTTCATAGGAAAAATGACTCTGTTCATACGTTGCTTACTAAGTTTTCCTAAAGTGAATCAAATAAAGTACCATAGTCTACATTCCGTTTCCTTGTTAAATCCCTCGACATCATCTTTCTGCCCACTAAGCTAAGACAACATGGAAAGAGCTACATTGGCCTAGTGGACAGTCACTACCAAGCCCAAGGTGGGTGATTTTAAACTGCGTCCCTCAAGCCTGGTTTTAATTGTTTTTGGTGAAATATTCTTCTAAGCGGTATAGCATTGGTCTGTCCATTTACTGTATAGAGGTAACTCGTGGTTACTGCAATGCTGAACACTGTGACACTGATGTGTCAAATGTGATAATGGTCACCCATGGTGGACAGTGTTTGGTGGAGCTCCCCAGTTAAAACAAGCTTGGAAGCAGGAGTGGCATCCACTTCTGAAATAGCTTGCCTCCGGAAACTTTATGAACTTGGAGAAACGATGAAAGTTATACAAGTGTTCAGGTCTTTCGTTCATAGGGTCGTTATGAGTCGTCTACAACTCGATGACATTTAGCAACAACGACAAGAAGCTCAAGAGAGGTGAGCATTGCCACATCCATCAGTCTACGGACTCTCTTCTGGAGAACCTCCAGATCACACAAATTACCAGGGGCCCAACACTCTGTTAGTAGTTTTGTTGGGTTTAGCAGCGGTCACTTTGTCCAAGGATCTTTAGCGTCTGGCTCATCCTCACAGCCTGAAAGAATCCCTGCCCCCTCAGCCCTAACAAGCAAAGACGATAAACCAATAACCCAAACAAATAGTACTAGGCAAGCAAATCCTGGGGTAGCAGTCCAGCGGGGCCATTACAAGCTGCAGTAACGACCCTTTATCCCAGAGCAGGAGAAAAACACCACGTGAGTCCAAACTGTAAAGTCGAAGTTCCGTCACCGATAAGGAAGCAGTCATACATCGCCTGACCACATTAGGGTCCATGGTCTGTAATACCTGAAGTTCATGAAACAACAAACAAATAGCTTCGTCCTTGGTTTTCATTGCTGGTGATCAATGCATCCAACGCAAAGCAAAACAAAAGCAATGGGAAGAGAAAACCCCAGGCACGCTTTGTTTTACTGTTGTTCTTAGTAGATGCTGTTGGGGCCGCTAGGGCTCACAGTGACCCTCTGCGCAGTAGGGCTGAGCTCTGACCTCTCCTGAGCCACACTCACCATCTCGGCCAGGCCTGAGGTCCTTCATGCAGTGACCGCGTGGATCCACCTAGCCGAGGGACTTCCTCTCTGCCCCTGATCCGCCACCTTTCTCAGAATGATGTGCTTTGTCAAAGACCAGTTTTCCCTGAAAACACGTCCCAATGATGTGAGATGAGGTTCACCCTCCTTGCCTCTGTCAAGCAGCCTGGTTACCCCTCTTCTAAGACAGGCTTGTTTGATCTTTGACTATGCTTTACTCAATTACACTTCTCAGAGGCTGCATTTTTTTTTTTACAAATTGAGAGTCTGTGGCAACTCCATGTGGAGCTGGTCCAGCAAAGCCATTTTTCCAATGGCATGTGCTCACTTCGTGCCTCCAGGCCATGTTTTAGCCATTCTCGTAAGGTGTGAAACGTCTTCATCAGGCTATTCCACACTTAATAGACTACAGAATAGTGCACCGTAACTTTTCTAAGCACCGGGAAAGCAGCAAATGAGAGTGACTTGCCTTATTTCGGTGGTCAGGAGCGGCAGTATCTTCTAAGGTGTGTCTATATATGTCATTTCACTCTCAGGCTCTCTGGACTGTCCCAGAATTTCAACATAAAGCGAATGCACAGTGAAAGTCAGGCCAGGTTGGGTCCGAAGAAGAAAGGGATTATTTCTTATAATCCTGTAGAATTAGCAGAATTCAGAATTGTTCAGCACCTGCGAAAGGGGATGCTATCAAGGTCATGTGGTTCAGGGTTGGAGCCTGGTGTGTGCCCTTAAAGCTGTGTGACCTTCGTCAAGTGGTGCGTCCTGTTCTCTTATCTGCAAAGCAGAGCTGACAATGGGCCACCTCAAGGGATTGTTACCAGGATTGACCAACATAATATGTGTCACTAGCTGAATGCAGAATTAGAACCAAATAGTTACATCTATGATGCCACCATCATAGTGTCCTGGTGGTACAATAGTAAAGCACTTGGGTATTAACCGAGAAGCTGGCATTGAAATACCACACCACCCAGCTACTCCATGGGAGAAGGATGTGATGATGCACTACTGTAAAGATTTACAGCCTCGAAAGTCCAGTGGAGCAGATTTACTGTCACATGGGGGTCACAATGAGTCAGAATTCACTCCACAATGCCCAACAATTCAGTATAATTACCATTATCTGAAAATATATCTGTTACTTTCAAGAATGTGCAATCATCTCAACTATCAACCAAAAGAAAAAAACAAGGACTGGACTAAGGGACTTCTATGGCTTAGTGGGTAGGGAGCTGTACTGCCAACCCTAAGGCAGATGGTTTGAATCCACCAACTGCCCCACAAAAAAAAGATGAGCAGTCTCCTGTCATGAGATTTATAGTCTCTGAAAACCCCGCTGGAGGGTCAGCAGTGAGTTGGTTCTGCCTGGACGGCAATGAAAATAAACACACACAATGAAACCATGCACTGTGGTGCCTTAACATCTATAATATACTAAGGAGCTCTGATGGCCTAGTGGCAAGAAGCTGCACTGTAATCCCAGAGGCATGATGTTCGAATCCACCATATGCTCTGCTGGAGAAGGAGGGATAATCTCCTCCAGTACCAATCAGATTTGATTGATGGTAGTAATAATAAAATTTTTAAAAAATTTAAAAACTACCATTGATAATAACAGCTACATCGACCAGGCAGTGGTTGCCTAATTCCCATATCTTTGACACGGATTCTCTTCTTCAGCATTTACTGCAGTCTGATCAAGAAAATCCTTTCGGCATCTTTGTCTGCGGCTGAGAAGCCAAGCTGGCAGAGGCTGTGTGAAAAAAATCTAGTAAAAGGAGGTGCTGACATTTGATGCCAAGGAGTCAGACTTGAACTTCAAAATGCTCATCAGCTTGTTTCCGGCCAATTCATGTGCCTGCATGAGAAAGAGGGGAAAGCTCTTTTTAAGGGATTTATTTCCTTAATGGGTAAGTATCCTTTACAGCGTCAGTTTTAATGATTGATAGACAGTGGTCCTTTATGTGTAATACCAACGAAAATTAGATACATATACTAGAAATGTAAAACATAATGTGTACTATAGACCTGAAAAGATAAGTGTATAGAAACGAATACTATGCTGCTGTGTGCTTTCAGATTGGAATCAACTTGTAACTGACCCTCCAGCTGTTACCCTCTGACAACACACAACTATAAATGTACAATATGCATAATGCATAGATGAGACCATGCATGTATATCAATAAACAAGGGATATATATGTACTATAATTGTATAATATGTGCAGTATAGATGAGATCATAGATGTGTGATATAAATGAGTACTATATATGTAAGGTAGATATACAAACAATACAAAACGCAGTACAGATAAGACCATACGTGTGTAATAGAAATGAATAAAAAAAGGTCCCCTGGTTATTGGCCTCAATTGTTTCTTCTCTGTAGCAGACAGAAGCTTGTTAATCCAAACACTTCACTGGTACCAAATTCAAACCGGTAAACATTGTTATTACTGTTATGTGCCGCCCAGATGGAAGCCACTCACAGCTGACCCTTCCGTGGGTTTTCAGAGGCTGTAAATCATATGGGAGGAGATTGGCCCTCTTTCTCTCGAGCAGCAGCTGGTGGGTTTGAACCTCATGTCTTTGAGTTGACAGTTAAATTTCTTACAACTAAGCCACCAGAGTATAAACACTGAGTTGTTTTAAAAACAGTCATGTAAACCTATCTTTAGCTGCCTGGAGTCTGCCCGCTTTCCAGACTCTACAAAGGGGATCCAGCATTTGCTAGCCCTGCCCACCAACTGGTGACCATCGATCCCCTTGTGCGTATCAGAGCAGAATTGTGTGAGCTGCAGGCTTGTCAAAGGCTGTTTTGAAAAGAGACAACCAGTCCTTTCTTGTGTAGATATTTTGGGCAGACTTGAACTTCCAACCTTTCTGTTAACAGCAGAGCATGTAAACCATCTACACCAACCAAAGCCTCTCTGTTAGCTCAAGATAAGAGAAAATCTTGCCAGCTTAAGGACCATAGGATGGCTAAGTCCTCTGGAGCTCTCAGACTCAGAGACTGCCAGCTGGTTGGGTATCACCCAGACATACACAAGCCCTGTCTCCCCTTTTCCCTTCCCCAGAGATCATGCCCCCTTCTTCTGATCCTTTGCCTCTGTGCCACCTCTTGCTGGAGCTGGGAGTACGCATGGTCTACCACTCGTAGCCTCCAGCTGCAGTAACCTCAGAGAATAGTTCGAGGTGCAAAGCTGTGAGCTCTCAGTCTTGTCTGTTGCCTGCATCATTCTTCATGTCCCTCGAACTCACTTGCATTACACACCTTCACAGAACTCTCAGCCTGATGGTGGACGCTGGGAATCTAGGGATCAGCATCGATAAAGGAACCGGACAGGAACCCATTAGCCTTGGGACTTACTCCAATAGTCACAATCCTCTTCTGTGGCCAAATGTAGAGTCTCGTGCGTGTTTAATATCTGGGTTCACACTTTTGTCTCCTTTATCTTTCTTTATTATACCAAAAGCCTTGAGTGTGAAGCCTTCCTTGCCTTGTGGGACCACCAAATCAAAACCAAATCCACCATCAGTCGAGTTCAACTCATAGTGACACTTCTCTGAGTTTCTGAAACTTTGAATCGTTGTAGTTCTGTGCTGCTGTGAGCATAAGATTAGTGGTTCAAATCCATCAGCTGCTCGTCAGAATATAGATGGACAGTCTCCTGTCAAGTTGTACAGCCTTGGGCACTTGATGGAGGGTCTGTGTGGATTGGAATTAATTGGGCAGCAATGGGTGAGTTTTAAAAATCTTTATGGGGCAGACTGTCTCTCTTTCTCCCTGTGAGAGGCTGGTGGGTTTGTATTGTGAACAGCAGTCTGACAAGTTACGTGCTATACCACCAGGGGCAAGTGGAGTCATAGTTTGCTTGATTTTGCTTTGAGTCTAAAGAATCTTCAGGATTTTTAGGTTGTGGAAGGACCAAGAGGGAGGTAGGGGTCTGTGGATGTCTGAGGCAACAGCAAGCCCTGCTCTCTGTACACGGAACATCACACCATCAGATTAGAGAGGGCTCCGAACTGTGAGGAAGGAAAGGGGGGACACTGGGTCTGAAGCTCTGGAGGCCTCTAGAGAGATTTTGCTGGAAGATACAAGCGTTTAGAAGGAGTGAGGTGGGGGCTTGGATGAAAACTGCCATAAAAAGCATCATGGGAAAGCTCAAAGCCACCTGACAGTGGAGCAGTCAGAGCAAAGCCCATCACAACCCTAGTGACCACTGCCGGCCACTTTGTGTGGGAAATACAGCACTCGTCACTCTGTCGGAATCCAGCATCCAACCTGGGCACTTCCCAGAGGAGGCAGCAACTACCCATGCCCTGAGATGGCACTGGACTTCTCTCCGACTTAATCTACGTGAAAAAGAACACGCCAGCTTCTCCAAGTCCTGCCAAACCCCCAAAATGGGTGGGTAAGGCCCTAATGGGGTTAGAGTCCTGGAATCTGCCTTTTTTTTTAATTGGGAAAAACATAATGGGGGTACAAGGAGGTGAGGGTTGGGGGCAGAAGGGTGAGGATGGGCAGGGATGCAGTTGCAGAGCTGCACAATTTGGTTGGCGGGGGGAGCAGGTTAAAGGAAATGAAAAGGATCCAATGGGAACCAGATGCTACAGGGGAATGGTAAGTATTTTCCAATGGCAATTAAACCAGCTGTGGAATCTGCCTTTTGTGGACACAAACCAAGCGAACCAATATTGTGGATTGAGTTATATTCCTTCTAACAATGTGCTGAAGCCCTGACCCTTGTGAATCTTTAGAAATAAGGTGTTTCTTTTGTTTGTTGTCAGGAAACAAGACCCTATTGGGGTAGGGTGGGGCCCAATCCCTCCTGTGTGGTCGTATAAACGGAATGAACAGATGTGGAGACAGGGGCACGCACTGGGGTAAGGCATCATGTTCAGACACATCTGACCCAAACCCAAACAACAAACGCCCAGGCTCACTGCGCTCCAGTCGGGAGCCTCCCCAGGCCTCCAAGGCTGTAAATCTCTATGAGAGGACATTGCTCATCTTCTTCTATCAGAGCTGCTGGTGGAGGGGAGCCAGGGAGCATTGAGTTGGTAGTCCCACTCATACTGCACTATGCTAGAACGTACCCCTTACTACATCTACAAGCAGTAAAAGGATGTTGAGGATTGTAGGAGCCACAAGAAAAGAGGAAGGAGACATAGACTAATTCCTTTCTCAGAACTCTTCCCATGGACTCGTCACTTCAGACACCTTGGTTGGGACATCCAGCTCCAGAACTGTGACACAGCACATTTCAGTTCTTTAAGGTTTATCTACTCTTACACATGATTCAGGCCATGATCTTTTCATATAGTATAGTATAGTATAGTATAGTATAGTATAGTATATATGGGGGTCAAGGACTGCAGCCTCCAATATGAATTGAGGCTCAATGTCAAGAAGACAAAGATTCTCACCACTGGACCAATTGGTAGCATCAGGATGGATGGTGAAGAGATTGAGATTGTTCACAGCTTTAGTTTGCTTGGCTCCACAGTCAACACTCTTGGCACCAGCAGCCAGGAAATTAAAAGACATATTGCCATGGGAAAGTCTGCTGTTTGGGACCTCTCCAAAGTACTCAAGAGCAATGGTGTCTCTCTGGAGACTAAGATGCGTCACAGGCCATGGTCTTTGCAATCACTTGTTATGCATCAGACTAAGGAGGATAGAAGGAGAATTGATGCCTTTGAGCTGTGGTGCTGGAAAAGATTATTAAGGGTACAATGGACTGCTAGGAAAACAAACAGATTCATCCTGGAATGGGTTAAACCGGGTGGCTCCTTGGAGGCAAGGATTCTGAGGCTCCGTCTAACATACTTTGGACATGTTGTAAGGAGGGACAGTTCCTTGGAGAGGGACATCATGCTTGGGAGGGTGGAGGGACAGCGCAGGAGAGGAAGGCCCTCGATGAGGTGGATTGATTCAGTGACTGGGATAATCGGCGTGTGTCAGAGGCAGTGAGATTGGCACAGGACAGAGTTTAGGGCTGTTGTACATAGGGTCGTTATGAGTCGCAAGTGACTCGACGGCACAGAACAACAACAACATGGGTATGTCGCTAGGAGAGGCTATTCCTTGGGGAGGGTCATCATGCCTGGAAAGGTAGATGGTCAGTGAAAGAGAGGAGGACTCTCAATGAGGTGGACTGTCATAGTGACAGCAACAACGGACTTAGGTACATTAGAGTTTGAGCTGAGGAGGGCGCAGAATAGGATGGGACTCAGATCTGTCGTTCAGAGGATTACTGTGAGTTGTACTTGACTCGATGGCACCCAACAATATCAACTCCTCTGTGGCTATATCTGCCTTGTTTTGGTAGCCTTGAAGGTTCATGCAATAGTTAAGGTGTTAACCTGCTAACTGAAAGATCAGCACGTCAAGCCCTCCAGCTGCTTCAGGCAAGTAAGATGCTGTAGTCTGCATCCATAAAGGTGAGTGTTGGAAACCCTGCAGAGCACTTTAATCTCTATGAGTTGGAATTTACCTGACGGCAATGGGATAGCAAGAGAGTTGCCTGTGTTCCAAGCTGTGACAGCCGTGAATGACGCCCCTGTTACACACGCACCCGTGAAGCCAGAAGCCCGTGTGGTTCAAAGCCAATTCACTACTCCAAGCCGCATTCCAGAACCAGAAAATAGGCCAGTTGTTTCTGCCCAAGCATCACTCTTGATGATAGACGTTCCCTTCATTCTTTAGCCCGAGATTCCTCGGGAGCCCGCCAAACAGCCAGATATTCAAGGACAAAGGTTTTTCTTGACAAGCGATGAGTTCGGGCTTCTTCCGCAATAAGCCAACCTGTTATTCCCCACGTTCTGAGGATGGTTTCTGCCCGCTGGCATTGTGGATCCTGGCTGTCTTGCCTCTTGGCACGTGGGACCAGCCATCCTGGAGAGCCGCCCTTCGGGGAGCACTCTTCACAGGGGCATGGCTTCCCTGAATCCTCAGCTGTTCCAGGCCACACGGCAGGATGACAGAAGACTAGGCCATCCTTGTAGAAACAGAGTCATTAGAAGTAATCAGGCGCTTGCCCAAAGGGGGGGAAAATGGCTTGGATGAAAGAGGGTCGTAAAACTCCCATGGAGAGTTCCTCTGGAGTTGGCACTTGTATCCTTGAAATGCTAGAGTAGCCCTGCCAAGCCAGTGCCCCATTGCCAAGCTCTGGAGTTCCGTGAGCCAATATGGCTTTCCTATTTGGGTCTTTCCCAGTGGGATCTTTAACAAATATACCATTCTGAAGCTTTTGAGGCAGAGAGAAAAGCACAGCCTTCTCTGTAAACTACTGACTTGGCATGGAGACGCTTTCCGCATCAAGGGCAGAGTGCAAATGCAGAGATGACTCAGGATGCCTGTACCACACCGACTGACGAGTGGCTTTGTCTCTCTATTTTTTGGTCATTCTGGCCGAGCATCACGGCTTCAAGAGATGTGGAGATGTGGAGCAAGACAGAATGTAGAGGCTACTGTGAAACTTCTTAGTATTTCTTTGGAAACATTAAGAGGGAAGGGAAGTTTGAATGTCTTAGGGATACAGAGGACTTGGCTCTGGTTTTTGGCAGTCTTCCTAATTTAAATTTATTATTAATTTCAGTAAAAATTTACAGAGGCTTTGGATTTCCATTCATTTATTGTTGCACATTTCTCCCCTCCCTAGCTCCCCCCCCCCAGAACACTACCATCTTGGAAAAGCAAACCCCCAGGTCCACTCCACCATGTAGCCATCCCTCTAGACTCCTGTCATGACAGAAATACCTAATCATATATCCCTTTTAAACAGTTTTCTCCCTCGTCTGTTTCAGTGCAGTATACATTATTGAACCCATTTTTCTCAGTCTCTCTCCAACTCCAAGGTCAGTCCTCTTTTACAATAGTGGCACCATGCAATATTTGTCCTTTTGTGACTGGGATTCTTCACTCAGCATAATGTTCTCCAGAGTCAACCATTTTGAATAATATTGCATGAGTTCCTTGTTTTTCAATGCATCATAGTATTCCATTGTGTGAATATACCACAGCTTCTCTATCCATTTGTTTGTTGATGGGCACTTAGGTTGTTTCCAACTCCTTGCTACTGTGAACAAAGCTGCAATAAACATGGGTGTGCAGGCAGTCTTTCTAGAGGCTGCAAGTCTGTGAGCAACTTTTGAGAAATCCGAAGATGTGGCAGCAACTGTGCATGGTGTTTGTTGGGAGGCTTGTCTGAGGCCACTGTCATCCTCACCATTTCTTGTTGGTCGTGGTGTTCGTTGTTGAGTTCTCTCCAGCTCATGGTGACAGAACACTGTAGGAGAAGAAAACATTGCCCGAGAAGAAGACAGCCCCTGGCTGTTGGCACAGAGTCAGTTGTTGTGACCACAGCCTGTTTTCCAACTGAAGTTCATGATATTCTGTGGGAGCCATAACATTTCCATTTGTTCATTTTCTGAAGTAGATTGCTGACTTTTCTTCCAAACCTATCTTGGTCTGAACGCTTTGAGGGAACCTGTCCTCCATGGCTGACTCTTGTATTGGACACACCAGATGCATACCTTCCAGCATCACAGCAACGCACAAGCCGTGACAGATGGATGGATGGCGGACCACTTCTGAGCAGAGAGTGAAGCTCCTGGTCTTCCAGCCTGAGCTTTTGTTGCATCTATCACTGCTGACCGTGTTCTTCACTGATATGCTTTTCCAAAAGGAGACATTTAGCCTCCAGACTCCTCCCTCCCATTCCTGTATTACTTTTTTTTTACCATTTATGGAATCAATTACCATTAGATAAATACTATCACCTTTTATCCATATTTTCCAACTGATAAGGGAAATGACCTGCATTGCTCATTGCTGTTGGTCCGATGCCTGGCAAATAGTAACCAAAGTCACCACTAATGAGCGAATTCACTGTTAATGAACAGCAACCTTCCATCGGGTTTCTGAGGCTGCAAATTTTTATGGGAAGAGACTGCTCACCTTTCTCCCTTCTGTCTGATTGGAACTGCTGCTCAATTAATATTTGTTGAATGCAAGAATGAATGTTCTCTGAATTTATATTTCCAGAAAAATGAAAAGGTTTCTATCTGCATGGCTTCCCTTACATTTGAATGTTTAATTGCATAAATTTTTATTGCTGGCCTAGTGGACAGAAAGTGATGCTACGAAGCCAAAGGTGAGTGACTCTAATCCGCGGCCCTCAGGCCTGTTTTTAATTGTTTTTGATGAAACATTCTTCTACAGCATATAACCCTGGTCTGTCCAGTTGCTGTACAGAAGTTAACTTGTGGTCGCTGTGAAGCTGAACACTGGGACACTGATGTGTCAAATGTGAGAATGGTTACCCATGGTGGACAGTGTTGGGTGGAGCTCCCCAATTAAAACAAGCTTGGAAGCAGGAGTGGCTTCCACTTTCGTAATAGCTTGCCTCTGGAAACCCCATGAACCTGGAGAAAGGATGAAAGTTATACAAGTGCCCCGGTCTTTCATTCATACGGTTGTTATGAGTCGTCTATGACTCAACGGCACTTAACAACAACAACAGCATTGCATTAATAAATCAATAATCCTGATAATATCTTCAGTATGTCTACAGCATCCAATTCTGCAACTCCTACGATCCAGAGACTGGTTCACGATTGACAGGGAGCATCAGTATTATGGAATTGCCTGCATCTCAAGATTTGTCCAGACTTGGGAGAGAACTTCAACCCCAAAGGAATTGTACGAAAAGGAAAAAAACTAATATCCCAGTGGAATATTCCTTAATATTGTACAAGTCTCCCAAACCTTGACAGAGCCGAGGATACTGGCTCCCAACCCTGTCCTATGCAATCCTCTTATTACTCCATTTAACCAATCTCCTATAGATTAACATTAGGGAAATCGCCAAGCACAATTTCTTAAGGTGCAAACAAAAGTAATTGTAATATAGCAATATGTATTTCACATTTCGTTGATGCCCTTGGGTTATGAGGTCACGTCACAGAATGGAGGATGTTTGCATTTATCTGAGGACACACTTCGGAACAATTATCCTTAGAACCCCTGATGACCGTGCAGGAGCTGGAGACATCTGTGTCCTTCTGAAGGCCGGAGGACCTCATGCAGTATTTTCACAGCTGAGCTTTGGGAATGGTGAATAGGTTGGGGAAGGTTAGAACAAAGTCCAGTCTTTCCCCAGTGTTTATGGCAGTTAAAGTCTCTCTGTGTGCGTACACAAGCCAAATGAAGATTCCTTGGCACAGTGGTTTAGAACTCAGCTACTGAAAGGTCAGTGGTTTGAAGCCACTAGCTGGTGATCTAGGACGAGGCAGTTCTACTGGGTTCTCCAGTGTTTCTATGAATCGTAATCAACTCCATGGCAGAGAAAAGATGCCAAATGGACTTAGGGTCTAGGTTCAATGACTTATAAGCAGATGTTTCACTATATGAACATCTAGTGGGCACTCAAAACCCAAGACAACAACTAATTATTCACAGTGAAGGGAATTTGACATTTCTGACCTCTTGTAACCAGACACTGGTGTTCCCTCTCAATCTGTGCCAACTGACCCCCTAAAAGGACTTACGGGAAACGTGCCAGGAAGAGTATCGCCCTCAGTTATGAACCAATGATCTAAAGAAAGGGTGGAGGGAAGCCTCAAGGGTGGCTGAGACAGTTTCCTATTAATTAAGATCAATGGGAATTTGTAATTAAAATAGTTCTTCTAGAAAGGTGGTTTTTCAGCTCTCTCTGATTCTGTGGCCGGATTCATCCCATCTCCACAGGCAAGAGAGGAAGGTTCAGAATATGACAAGTAGTCTTGTAATTTTTTCTGGAGAAGCTGTATCATTTATCACCAGGACAATACCTGCCTATTACATTGCAGGCCTGGGGAAGATGCTAAAAAATATCCCCCACCAAAACCCATTTCTTCCAAAGAATCATTTCCTGCAAGAATGTCAGTCTTTCTTGACCCGGCATCTAAATTCAGAGATCCTGGGAAAACGATAGAGGCGTGAGTTCATCACGGGGGTGTGCGCAGCAGAGCAGAAGACTCTGACAGACTTGGGGGTGGAGGGCTGAGCTCTTCCCAGCAGCACTAGGCACTGACAGTTAGGGAAGGGCCAGTGAACAAGGCCACGCTGGGGGCCAGGCCTGAGGGTGGCTGAGCAGAGGGGGCAGAGGCCGTGTGGAATTCAGGGTCTGTGGATTCTTTCTCTGCTTGAGTGGCTCAGAAGCAAAGCCTGAACAAGTCTCTCCAGGACCAGAAAAGGAGAGGCAGGCGCGGTTTAGCTGTGCTAATGGACATGTTCGCTAAAGCGGAAGGTGGACATATTAGCTAAAATGTAACGTAAGATCAGATGCACAAGACCCTAATAGAGATTTGTCTTAGCACAGTGGTTAGTTAACAGGGCTGGTGTTGGGTTCCCAGCCCATCAAAATTACAAGCTGGATATTTAATCTTTAGAACCTCAGTTTTCTCATCCTCAAAATGGGAATAATGCTACATCAGCCTTGGACAAGCAGAGGGTCAGTAAAAGAGAAGAAGCTTCTCAATGAGATGGATGGTCCATGACTGCAAAGGCTGCGAGGACAACACAGGCAGGGTGAGGCAGGGCGACATTCGGTGTACGTGGAGTCACTGTGGAGGTAAGCTGACTCGATGGCATTTAATGACAACTAACTGGATTTTGTGAGAATTAAATGAAGTGTTGACGTCCCTGTAATATTATAACTATCTGTGTTCCTCTTCTCCTCATAGGTTTTCAGAGGCCTGCTAGTTAAGAAGTGGACGGCCAATCCTGCTTCCTAGTCTGTCTCAGATTTGCCAGCAAATCGTTTTGATTAATGAAAGGTGGAGGGTCAGTGAAAGAGAGGAAGACCCTCAACCAGGTGGGTTGATGCAGTGGGCTCTAGTGTGTCAGGAAGCGTAGATGATGCAGGTCAGGGTTTAGAGCTGTTGTTCATAGGGTCGCTATGGTTCGTATGCAACTTGACGGCACCTAACAACAATAAGAACAAGAAGTGAGGTGATGTCTAGAAGTGCTTACAAATGATTAATGTGATAACCACCCATACTGTTAATATGCTAAAAATAAAAACTCCACGGGACAACGAAGAAGCACGTTTTGTGCATGCGAGGAATCAAACCACCATAGTTGTTTCAAGCTTGGTGAATTCAGGGCTATGTCTTCTTTGAGTTCCCTAACACTCTTGGCACCAGCAGTCAGGAAATCAAAAAGCGTATTGCGATGGGAAAGTCTGCTTTTAGGGACCTCGCTAAAGTACTCAGGAGCAACAGTGTCTCTCTGGAGACTAAGGTGCGCCTGATACAGGCCATGGTATTTGCAATCGCTTGTTATGCATCAGAGAGTTGGACAATGACTAGGGAGGACAGAAGGAGAGTGGATGCTTTTGAGCTGTGGTGCTGGAGAAGAGTACTGAATGTACCATGGACTGCCAGGAAAACAAACAGATTCATCTTGGAGAGGATTAAACCAAGCTGCTCTTTGGAGGCAAGGATTCTGGGGCTTCGTCTGACATACTTTGGACATGTTGCCAGGAGGGATGGGTCCTTGGAGAGGGACATCATGCTTGGGAGGGTGGAGGGATGGCGCAGGAGGGGAAGACCCTCTATGAGGTGGATTGATTCGGTGACTGGGGTAATCGGGATGGGTGTGTCAGAGGCAGTGCGGTTGGCGCAGGATAGAGCAGGGTTTAGGGCTGTTGTACACAGGGTTGCTATGAGTCGCAAACAACTCGACGGCACATAACAACAACAACAAGAACAACAATACTCAGCACAGTCCTGACTCACAGTGGGAGTTCACGAAATAGCAGTGGACTTCCAATGACCAAGACAGAATTCACGGTCAAAGCGTACTGGGCAGGTTGACCAGTTAACCATAGCTCACCAATTAGCACATCATATAATTAAACTGTAAGATATAAAAGCAAGTAACGTTTGTGACAAGGAGTGTGAAGATGAGGAGAAAGCGGAGGTCATATATTAAGTTCTTAAGTGATGACTACGTTTGGTTAACATTCTCTTGGCTTTCAACGAGTAAGGTTGAGCCATCTGCCCGTCACAGGTTGTTACTGGATTTAAACATTTATGGATGAAAATGAAAGACAATATCCTTCGATCGGGATTAGAACTCAGCCTAAAACAAAATCTTTCCATTTGGACCCCTGGAAAGCCCCTGCTAAGGAGAGAAAAGACTGAAGTTGTCACTGATTGCATTTTACTTGGTTCTACAATTGACACCAAATTCAGCAAATGAAAATGAAACAGCACAAAGCTAAGTCTGAGTTTCACATAACCTATTTACAGCATTTTTGCTTAAATATCGTATTTCTACACAAATAATACACACCTTCTATATTTGTTTGCTAACTGCTCCCTCCTGCCAAGAGATTTTTTTAAATTGCTGCCATGTTGATTTTTTCTTATTCTTTTATTTATGAAAGAAATAGACATAGTTACACTTAACGACAATAACTTTAGAGGACAAGGAGTGGTTGGCAAACATGCAAAGAACGTGATTAGCATAAAAACATGCTCTGTACCTAGCAAATTGATGAGACCACATCAATTTTTAGGATTTTTAAATGTTTTCCATTTTTAGAATGAAGGGATTCTAAAGGATGGTGGGCTTGTACTATTTCTCTTGTTTTTACAGATGCTGTTGTTATTGTTGTTAGGAAACGGAAACACAGAGACGTTAAGCAACTCAACCAAAATCACACAGCGAGACATATGCAGAACCAGGCTTGAATCCAGTCTATCTGACTTCTGCCAAGTCGTGGTGCCCCTTAACCTGTCCGTGTCTCTGACAGTGAGCATCCTCTCCTACAAAGCAGGGTTTCAGCTCCTACTTCATAGCGTTGTTGGCAGAAGGTTGTTGTAATGTGCCATCAAGTTGACTATGACTCACAGCAATCTGTGAACAATAGCTCTGAACCCTGCCCGATTCTGTATCTACTCATCCAAGTAGGCTCTATTGGTCATAGGGTTTGAAGGCCTGTTAATTTGTGAGTGGCCAATCTTTCTTCCTGTTGTTGTTGTTGTTATGTGACATCGAGTCGCCTGCGACTCAAAGCGACCCTGTGTACAACAGCCCTAAACCCTGCTCTGCCCTGTGTCAATCTCACTGAGTCCAACACACCCACCCCAATTACTCCAGTCACTAAATCAATCCACCTCATAGAGGGTCTTCCTCTCCTGAACTGTCCCTCCACCCTCCCAAGCATGACGTCCCTCTCCAAGGACTGGTCCCTCCTTGCAACCTGTCCAAAGTATGTCAGACAAAAAGATCCTTCTTCCTAGTGTGTAAAAATAGAGAATGCTTCACAACTTGCATGCCATCCTTGTTGCTTGTAGGTGCAGATGAAATAATACATCCCAAACGCCTTGCACACAACACATCCTCAATAGATAATAGCTATGCATGGGTGCTATGGAGACGTTGGTGACAGATTATCATTTTCTTGGCAAGGTTTGATGCCTCCCCAGTGTCATGCACTCACTCCTTGTCTGTTGCTAGAGATGTGTGTCTCATGATGCTGAACAGGTATGGGCAGAGCTACCACACTAAGACGGACTAGAGGGAAAGGCCTCATGGTCTCCTTCTGAAACTCAGCTGAACACATGACTGTGGACAATGGCCCCACCTTCCACCAACACACAGGTCTGTCTTTAGAGGTCGACTCCAGGAACAGTTAATGACAACAATGAAAAGATAGAACAGCAGGGGAAATATCAGAGCTGGCAGGTCTTTAGCCAAAGAGAGCAGGCCCTCTTGAAGGATCACTCAGTGGTGCTCTTTGTTAGACAAATACTCAATCTGGGTATTTGGTTTTGGATTTTCAGACTGGAAACAACCTTCCGCGGATGTTTGGATTTCAAAATAAAAGCACTACTCCAAGCAGGTGTTTCCTAAGAAAAGGACAAAGGGGGTTGCTGATGGGATTTTACGTCAGCTGAGTACAGTTTTATTTTTGCTTCACCTACTGGCAAAAAACCATTAAAATTCTCTCTAATGGGTGAATGGTTTCTACAATCGAGTTCTCCAAATAAGCCTAATTTTCCATTTTACTTTATGTGCCATTTGATGGATTTCCTTATCAAAGAGTTGGGAGGTAAAAGAGTAAAATAAAATAAACGGGAGCATTCTTTCTATCTGGTTTCATTTGCAGGATTTATTCCAGTTTACCTAAGTGCAATGATGATGTTGGGGAAATGAACACGTTATTTTCTCCCTTCCCTGCATGAAGACGTGTTGTTGTTACGTGCTATCCAGTCACCTGCAACACAGTGGCCCTGTGCACCACCGCTCTGAACCCTGCCCTACTCTGAGTCCGTCTGTCTCTGACATACCTGCCCCCATTGCGACAGTCACTGTGTCAATCCATCTCATTCAGGGTCTTCCTCTCCTGCGCTGCCCCTCCACCCTTCCAAGCAAGATGTCCTTCTCCAAGGACTGGTCGGTCCCTCCTAGCAACATGTCCAAAGTGTATGAGATGAAGCTTCAAAGTTCTTGCCTCCAATGACCAACTTGGTTGAAAAAAAAACCAAAACCAAAAAAACCAAACAAGAACCCAACACAAAACCCCCTCTCTCTTAAATTAAAAAGATATATAGTCCAGAATGATGGCTGCACAGTGCAGTGGACTTGGGGGGAGGGATTGCATAGCAATGAAAGAGTTTTTCTTTTACTTATCAAGGACAAAAGTGAATTTTGGGAGGGCAGGGAGAAAAGTGCAACAGTGAACGACTGGAAACCCGAAGTCTCTAAACTTTCATGAAAATGAATAAAAAAAGGCATTCAATAAGATATGATGACTCATTGCTCCATCAGTGACTGTACTGCGGATACTTTATGGCCCTTTTAAAGAGAGTAGAAAGAGCCTGATGACACAATGGTTAAGAACACAGTTGCTAACTGAAAGGTTGGTGGTTCAAATCCATCCAGCAGCTCTGTTGGAGAAGGATCTGGCAATTAGAGTTTAGGAATGATTACAGACTGGGAGACCCTCTGGAGCTGCTCGACTCCACCACTCAGAGTCACTATGAGACAGAATCGACTTGTTGACACCTAATGGCAACAACAACAATGCAACTTGAATTTCTGGTATTAAATGTGAAAACAAAACAAAATCAACTTTCTCTTCTTCTTTCAAGGCAGTTTTCCACTGGAAAATTCAGGCTTGATATAAAGTAGAAAAACTGTTTTGTGTTCATATTTTGGGCCTTCCTGTCTCTGTACTCAGTTCCAGTAGTCTACAACATAACAGCTTCTATTTGTAAGCAATTGTTCATTCTGTGAATAAACAGTCAAGAGGTCTCCCCATCAGGTCAGGCTGGGAGCGCCCTGGGAGGCGCCAGTGTCCCTTGTCTGATGGTGCAGGAATCTGTGGTGGGTCCTGACAGTGAGTCTCCTGTCATTTGCCTGGTATGCAACTCATAGCCCTATTTTAAGGGTTATTCTCCTTTTTTCCCTGCATTTTTTCTTTGGACATTTTTAATCATCGTTTCCTCTGATTTTAAACGACACATTCATGTCGTGTATTTCAAAGTCGCAAATGGCTATGTCACAACGTGATATAATGCTTACTGATTCTTTATTAAGTGCCAAATAACATGCCTTGTAATTTTTCTTCGGTGATAATATACACAAGGAAAGGCCTCTTCTATCCCCCAGTCTCTGGACGTAATGATCAGTGACACTGGTTACATTCTTCACACGGTGTCAACAGACTTGTTATTGCTGTTCTCGATGTTTCACCCTCATTGATGTAGACTCCCTGTCCCCAACCTTCTCATCTATGCTTGAAAAGAGCTGTTGATCCTTTGATCATATATATATGTGTATATGTGTATCTATGTATCTATGTATATATATACATTCACACATCACATATATGTTAAGACTGTCAAAGAATAAATATTGTGTTTTATAGACAGATAATAGATTAGATAGACAGACAGACAGACAGATTGTTGTTGTTTCATCAGGTTGGGACTGACCCATACCTGACCCTCCAGCAAGTTTTCAGAGGCAGTTAATTGCACAAGAGGAGATTACCACCCTTTTCCCATGGAGCAGCCTCTGGTGGATTAGAATCACGCACCTGCAGGATTGCGGCGCAGCTTTTTACCACTAGAGACCTTTGGGCGCCTAGTGTAAGGTGCTACACGGCCAACTCAAAGGTACAAAGTTGGAATCCATCCATCAGTTTCTCTGTGGGAGAAAGATGAGCAATCACCAACGCGCTGGAGGGTCCGACGCGGTGGTAGGTAACATGTCTGGACCAGGATTGCCATTAAAGGAATATTGCACAATCTCTCTCTCTCTCTCATCACTCAGTCGTTGCCACTGTATGAGAAGCGATTCTCCAGTGGATCCGCAGAGACTATAAGTCACATAAGAGCAGACTGCCCATTTTTCTCCCGTGGCACAGCTGGTAGATTCGAACCATACGCCTTTGGGTTGGCAGCATAGAGCCTTACCACTTGGCCACCAGCACTCTATACAACACACACACACACACACACACACACACACACACACACACACACACGTATATTTAAAATAACATTCCTTTAC